>NW_024357947.1:423383-630883 GCF_014805655.1 Passer montanus
ATCAGTGCTAAACTACAGCAGCTGCCTGTTTGTATTTGAAAAGCCACATTGGCAGAACATTTTTAGTGGCTATAAAAGGCTAGTAACTTCTGCTTGTATATCTTCTCTAAAAGATGAACCAAAATCTTACACTTGTTGTCACTGTCACCTGTAGGAACAGACCTGCTACCTGGTTTATGGCAAGGAGAAAATTTGATTTACCAAATTCCAAGGAAGTAACTGTGGTGATATCCTAATGTTGGGAGGCAGCACTCATGCTTTATATTTTGTATTAAAAGTAGTATTTAAACACTGCTTTTCATAGATGATAGCAGCACTGATGTTTTTCAGGTAATAGCTTTGGGTTTGTGTTTGTCAGAGTTAGGCTGAAAAGCTTCAGTGCCCACAGAAGCAAATATAAACTGTTTATTTCTACCAGAGGTAAGTATAGACTGTGGCTCTGCCTCTGTCAGCCAGATCTTCCTGAGGAATGTCATCAGTCTCCAGAGGCTTTTATGGATCTGAAATTACTTGAATTGTGCTTGAGTGCATTAAAGGGCTTTAAAAGACAAGAGCTTTAGGTGGGTGGTTTATCTGCTTGCAGTGATACAGCAGCGAGCTGCTGTCTGTTACTTGCAGACTACAAGGGGTCACACTGTGTCAGCTGATGTGGAAGGGGAATGGCACTGAAATAAGCATTAACAAGGGGGAAAAAAAGCAGAATTATAGAATCAGAGTGTTAAAGGTGGAAAGGGACCTTAGAGATCACCTAGTCCCAGCCCCCTGCCATACACAGGGAGACCTCTCCCCCTAGACCAGGTGTCTCAGAGCCCTGTCCAGCCTGGCCTTGAACACTTCCAGGGATGGGGCAGCCACAGCTGCTCTGAGGAGGGAGCAGAGGGTGAGAAACTGCATCAGTGCAGCTCACCAATGTCCAAGAACCACAAAGAAAAAGGATGTAAAAGTTGAGGACACAATTTGAGAGTAAAATCATCAAACCTCTCTAGCCTTAGGATGACTGCCAGACAAGGTATGCATTTAGTAATACATAATCACCTCCAAATCTGAAAAGCAACTTTAAAAATTTCCCCTGCAAATGCATTTAGTGTCCTAGATAATAATGTAAATGAGGACAAATATTCACTAATTTGTTCTGAACTTAGTTTCAGGGCCTCTGAATGTAATTTTGTTTTGATGGTTCTGTAGCCTTGTGCATCTGGTAAGGTACTGATGGGGAAACATGAAGCACAGGGGAAAATGATAAAGTAGTTAGGAAAATGTTTCCTCTTGAGCCCTGTGCTCTTTAGAGTGGGCTGATCTTCAGAAGGCCATGTAGAGGTTGCTCTTGAGATACCTTGGATCAGTGATGTGTGTAAAAATCAGGTCTGACATGAAGGAGAGTGTAAAATAATGACATTGTGCCAGACTGAGGAAACAGTAGCTGGGCATGGCCTTGTTATTGAGAAGCTACAAAATTCCAGTTGGAATACAACACGTGGATGGGGTGTTACTGGAGCAGCAAGGAATTCTGTGATTATCCTGGATGTATGGGGGGTTCAGCTGGGAGGACTGAGCACTGGGAGGGTGCTTGCAATGCTTTGTGAGCATTGTGAAGCCCTGTGTCCTGCCCGAGACATCGATGCCCAGTGCTGTGTTCTTTGTAGCACAGAGATGGGTTGATGGTGCTAGAATTGCTTTAGGTGGTTTAAAATGTTTAAAACCCCTCTCTGCCCTGGGCTCAGGGAGTTCTGTGGGGTTGGGTGGTCACCATGTGGAGGAGAAATGGGAAATGGTCAGGGAGTTTAAAGCCAGTGATTTGCACAACTTGAGCTTCCCTTGCTCCTGGGGAGGGCTCTGAGGTGAGCTTACAGGAGCTGAACTGGAACCAAAACCAGCAAATAGGTGTTCTGTTATGGACTTGCCGACCTGGAAGCAGGGAGACAGCAGCAAAAACCAGGAAATAGTGTAAGGCCACACAGGATTTCTCATCAGGTGCTTTTGATCTGGGTGATTTCTCAAGAGGAATATATACTTTTGGTCAAATAGCCTTCTAGTTCTGGAAAGATGCAAATGCCTCTTGCTGCTTGGTCTATTAATTTGCTGCATGAGAGCAAATGAGTAGATTATTCTGTCCTCTATGCATGAATTAACCTGTGAGGGGATAGTATAGATGATTGGTTTTAACCTGTTAGTGTCTGAAAGACATTCAGAACAAGTCCTGGATTTTCTGTCATCATCTTTCATATTATGTCCTAAAGCCTCATTGATGTTCAAACAAGAGATCTGAAAATTGCTTTTTATTCTGAGTCTTTCATTCGAAATTTTAATATATACATGGTTAATATAGTAATGTAGCAACAAAATTTAAAAAACAGTTCAATTTGTATTTTATGAAAATCTAAAAAATACACTGTTTTGGAACTTCTGTAGATATCGACATGGCATTCCTTCAAAATAAATAACTCATATATTATTTAGCATTTAAAATAGGTAAAATTGAAATAGACATGAGTTAATATTTTAATTGAGCATGCAAAAAATCATATCCCTCAATAACAAAAACCATACACCTTCAAAACAGATTAATAACTTTGTCACTGTTTGTGTGTCTTTGAGTAGATATTTCTGCATTGGCTTCAATCTTGGGGCTCAGTTCAGTTGACCCTTAAAAAAAAAGCCGTAAAAATGTCATAGTGCTTTGAGAAGGTTCTTGAACTTATTTTATTCCCTCTTAACACCAAAAAGAGATAATGTTACTGCACTACTTCAAGAATATAATGCAGAAGCAAGGAAAACTCTTAGGCTTGCTCCTGGAGTGAAATGCAAAAATCATAACTGGGTATGAACAGTCATTGGCAAAAACTTGTGTTAGTTTTAGGGATTGTGTTTTTGTGTTGTCACTGAACTACAGGGACACTGGTTTAATGTGATGCATAGTGCAAAAAAAATTGTAGAGCTGCAGAGGGATGTTGGTTGTATAAATTCTTCTCTGATGTGTCTTATGCACCCCATTTGGTGGTAGCAGCTATGGAAAAAACAGTTAATTTCCCAAGAGAAGGCAAACTATACATGGTCAGTGACTAAAATATTGAATAGGAAAGTAAAATAACTTGGAATCCACAGGCTATCGTGCTGCCCATTTTGTCACAGTCTTGACTCAACTTTGCTTTCTTTTGTATAACACAATAACCAGAGGAATGTAATTAGAAATCTTCTTACCTAGTAACTGAAATATCTTTTGGAGGAAAATATGCCAGAGGTAGTTAAAATAAATATATATTTTTTAATGCTGTCTATGAAATAGTTTATATTGATGTTGTGCTTGGTCTTACCTTTAGGATAGCCTCGTTTGTTTTCAGACCTGTTCAAGTATAAATTATGTCGAAAGTGGAGAGAATTTCAATGTTTGAACTCTCATACCTCATGTTTGCCATGCTCATGTATAGAAGCAAAAGCTGTATTTGTGTTTGCAGGAGGATACAGATAGAGATGTATGTGAAAACATCACGTGCTCGTTGATGTTGCTGCCATCTTAAAAGTCATACTGAGACTCCTGGAAATCTGGACAAAAATACTTTTCTGCAGATCTTTTAAGTTCAAAACTCAGGTGTCGTGGTAAGGTGCTCTGAAATTGAGTTTATTGGCTCTTGGGTTAATTTTATATGTTACTTTCTCATTTGTGCTTCGAGATACTGCTGACATCTGTGGCTTGCCTTTCCCTGTTACAAAAACAAATTTTTTTTTGTTTCAGCATATTTTAAAAAAATGATTAAATGTTATCAGGTGTTGTAAGGGAGAGAGGGTGGGGTTGGTTTGCACTAACCATTTTGTCCCTAAACTCTGATTCTTGCCGACTTTGGCATACAAGCTCTGGGGTTACTCCACTCACTGTCAGCTTGTCACTCTGCAGGTTTTGTGCAGCAGAGTTGGTCCTTCATTACAGCTCACAAAGCATTTATCATGCAGAGAGTGCTGCTATAATTACACAAAATCAGCCAAACACAAAGTAGAAGTTTTAATCAAAGGTGCATTTTGCCTACTGATAAGACTGTTCAATCTCCTAATAAAGCCTTGTCTCCAACTGGCTTCTCTGTGTTTCTCCAGCTGCTTCTAAGACCTTATCCAATATTCCCTGTCGGTTTGTTCCCTGCTCCTTAGGATTGAGGGAGCACCTGATGTCCTTTCACTTCCACTCTCTCATCATCTTTGAGCATGACATGATTCAGTTTCTGTGTACTGTGGCCTGGGATGTCAGGACAAGTGAGGAAATGCTAACAAGAAACCTCTTTCAAAGAGCTGGGATCTGTGCAAGTACTACAGATATCGTGCCAGTAGCTCAGCAGTTCTGCTGTTGCTAAAGTGGAAGTTGTGTCTTGGGTATTTGTTTCTTATCATTTGCACCAAAGGTGTTTCTTCGTTCTGTTTTCATTATCCTTGTTTTTCTCTTCCGCTTGTACAGACTATTAATTTTTGTTTTACTTATTGTTATAATCTTAACTTAGCATCTTCAGTTTCACCAAGCATTTATAGGTCATAAATAGGCCTCAAAACTCATTTTTTTTTCTGCTTTGGTATATGTAGAAGTGCATCAGGAACCTTGATTTCTCTGCAGCTGATTTTAAATTAAGACTATGAAAATGAAGAAGTTGTGGTTTTGCTATTTTTTTCTCATAATACAATCCAGAAAGTGGAGTTTTTCATGAAGAGAGAAAAAACAAGGCGTAAAATACTGGGAAATTAAAAGTAGATTTATAATATTTGTCAGTACTGGGTATTTAATTTATATGACTGGGCTAACACTTTACCATAGAATTATAGTCTTGCTTTTCTTGTTTTGCTTTCCCCATTTGATCCTGATTTTTGCAGGGAATTTCTTTCCCTGAATCCCGCTAAGGATAGTCAGATGGCACTGATAGTCACCTAGCACTTCTCTGTTGGTCTTTGTTTTGAATATTTAGTTCCTCTTTGAGAGTAGGAACCATGTCCACCCTGCAGTGTGCTTTCCTTAGCTTGTCTGGGTGTGTACCTGTTAAACACAGATTAATGAAAGCACCAAGGTTTGGCTGTTCTTGGGTTGTGCCTTCTCTGCCAGTTTCTCCTCTGCTTGTGAGGCCATCAGCACATGGTGGAGTCTGGGGCAGGCTGTGCCTTTCTTCAGCTGAGGTTCAGTCTTGGCCCCCTAAAAATTTTGTAGGAACCTATGTAGGGCTGCCTTTGAATGAACATGCTGATTTCTGGGAAAAAGGCATATCCTTGGTTCCAATAAATGGTTATTGGACCATTTTCCTCAGTGAGCTGTTCCATGCTCCATTTGCAGCAATTCCAACTTGACTTGAATAATCTTTGCATTGTATCAATTTTGCTGTTTGTGCAGAGTACAAATTTAGTATCAAACAGCATCTTACCAAAACTCTTTATCAGAACAAATCTTACCTGGTTTAAAGTTTAACTTCTTTCTTTACCTTTTACATTACCCCAGGTTATTTATAGATTACCAGCCCATACTCAACACTTACCTAATTTTTGTAGGATTCCTTCCAAGGCTTCATGATAATGGAGCAACTCTTATTGGTGAGTGACCTTCTTTAGCAGTAATTTCTTCCCTTGGGCATTGAAATTGATTTTCCTCATCCTGGTGTGCGAGGAGTCAGTGTCTGTCCCCTGCCCTGCCTGTCCCACGGGCTCTCAGTGCCACTGCAGACAAATCATCTGAAGGCTGCAGCTCCTGGGGAATTCACTGGGGCAGCATCATGGAGAGGAGAAGGCTCTCAGGCAGCTTCCCTCTGTGCTGTGATGTAGTCTTGTTCAGAATCAGCATTCACCGCGAGTTAGGTTCTCAAAGGTGGTTTGTTTGGAGATGAGGGAGTAAAGGCAGAATGACTCTGTAGCTGGGAGGGCAGGGGCAGCCTGTGCCACTGCCAGAGCTCACCAGGCAGGGTCTCTGCCCACAGCCTGGGAGGGTGAGCCCTGGGCTATTGTCTGCTCACAGCTAGAAAATGCTCGCCTCTGTGTCTATTTATAGATATATATATATATAAAGGGAGAGGCTGCATACACCCTCTTTGCCTGCATGCATGCAGTCCTTTTATGATAATGTTGCATTCAGTAAATTTAAGTTCTGGAGTGAGTGCCTGCTGTAAGAAAGCCTGCAATGATATCAGCACACAGCCTGACAATGGCAAAGCTCCTTGAGTGAAGATGGTGCCATCTGTTCAGAGCAGCAGTTCAGTGTGTGCTGGTCTAGCACACGTATGGGTGAAAAGAGGAAGCTGTTCTGCTCAGAAATTTGTTCCTGGCTATAGCTGAAGAGTGTTCAGTATCTTTGATATACAATGTGAAGAAAATGAGACATAATTTATCAATAAACTAGAGAAGCACATGTGCTTGTATTTGCGAAAAGCTTCTGAGGATTTACTGAATCAGATAAAATATTACAAGGGAATAGGCCAGTGTGTTTGACTGGGGAGATTTTGGTTTTGTTTCATTTTTGCATGTACAAAAGGTAAAGGAAAGGGAGAGTAAATAAAATTTGACACTTTGGAAGATACCAAGGGGAAGTGTCCTTCATTTAGTAGATTGTTTCTTTGAGGTTTGGCATTGTGAAACCTCAGTTCTCCAGAGACCTTTCACCTGGCCATGGGCACAGTGAGGATCAGTGAAATTGTATGTACATGGAGGTGAGTGCTATCCCTGAATTCTGCACTTCCCTTTTACTGAGTTACAGTAACTCAGTAAAACCAGCTTGAGTGTGAGAAATCACTTCCTGGGGAGCAGAATGACTATGGATAGGCCAACTTGTAAGTAATAGTCACAGATCTCTTTAAATTATGTGCATAATAGTTAGAAAAATGAATATAAAATAACCTCGCAAATTCCCCTTAACTCTGAGCAGCAAAACTGAAAATATTTCAAAGGGAATAGCTGTCCTATTCAGCATGAATAAACATATATTGGTGAAATGCGTGTTTCCATTTAATCTCTGTATTGATCAGAACACAATTGATCAGCCAATATCCTGAAAACGTTGAGAAGAAAAACAGTGGGGAAAACACAAACTGTACTCTTCTGGCATAAATTAGCAAAAAAGTGTGATATAGATGTGATATACATATATATTTCTGTAATAAAGATATGCCAGTGTAAGAAATGAATTATTTGTGCAGGCAAAACTCCTGTTAACAGGCAGTTAATGGAAAAGAAGGATAACAGAAGGGAGTTGGCAAGCTAAATGGGTGAATAACCTGTGTATAAGGTTTCATGATAAACGAATCTAAACAGCAGTCATTAAGTATAATTTTAACAAGATCTCAAGAACAACAGTATAAGCAATTGAAGAGGCAACAACCCATGGTGGGACTGTAGCATGGTTTTCCCTTCAGTGCCCCTGGTAGCATACTAATTGTAATTGTCAGTAACAAGGTCCTGGGTGGGCAGGAGGGTTCCACTGTCATCTTTACATGAATGTGTTGTGAAGGGGCAGCTATAGACAACTCCACAAAGGACAGGGGAGGGAGGGAGTGAGGCAGGAAAAAACTGCTGAAACAAGTGGCAAAAGAACTTCAGGTGACTTCACATAACTGAAATAATATTATTAACATTGAGAGCCTTCTAGTCAGAAGGCACAGAAATAATATCAAAAACAATATATGCGTTTCCTTTTGACAGTGTAAAATTTGAAACCAAATCTTCCCCATGGCAGAGAGCGGAGTGTGATGATCTTTAAAATCTCTTCCAACCCAAGTCTTCTGTTGTAAATAACAATCTTCAATCCCATGCTTGATTTTTGAAGCTGATTTTTACTGGACAACATTGAAACAACATTCCTTCATAGACATACTGAGTTACTTGTTTTTTTATGAAGCTGCTAACCCTTTGCTAAAGGTGAAGTAACTAAAATGTTGTCTTGAAGGAGAAGGCTTTATAGTACCTATGAAAATGGACAAAATTGGTTATCCATAGGAGGAAGAAATTGTCTTTTGAAGGACAGGGCTTTATAGTACCTATGAAAATGGACAAAATTGGTTATCCATAGGAGGAAGAATATTTAAGGATATGAGATTGGTAGCAGGCAAATTTAGCCAGGTGGACAGTGTATTTTAAAAGTGATACATTGTATTGAAAACTTGGAAAGCGTATTTAAAGATATGAGATTGGTAGCAGGCAAATTAGCCAGTTGGACAGTGTATTTTAAAAGTGATACATTGTATTGAAAACTTGGAAAGCCTCTTTAAAAACCATGTTGTACCTACATTTTTAGGGGATAAAGCCCTGGGAAAGGGGATTTCGTATAAAGTTGTAGGAATTTGGGAAAAATGCAGCAAAGCAACACTGGGAAGGCACTTAGCTCATTCCTGGTGCAATGAGACACTGGTCGTGTGAGTTCTGCCACAAAGGATATGCAATGCATTTGAGAAAGAGCATAAACCAAGAGAGGAATATGGGATGAAAACACTTCTGTTGGTTAGAATAACAGGAACCCATGCCAAAATTGATGTGGGACTCTGGTTTTAGTAGATGTTTTAGACATGGAGGTGGGTAACAGGAAGACCTAGAGCTGTTACTGTAAATTTCCAAGAAATGTTTTAATTTCATTCCTTATTGGAATATAACAAAATACTTAGGAAAAGGTTTTTTCTATTTTATTGCATTATGATATATGCAGAACTTTTATAAATATGAAATGATTTGTAAAGGCAAGTACAAGGGAAAGAATATTAGGCTAAATTGACCACTGAGGTCAATTATCACCTTTATATTGCTTCTATTATCACCTTGATGTTTACTGCCTGTGGAAGCTTTTTCATACTCTCCCTTTTGATTTTTCTGTAACAACTCAGGACAAGCCAATCTTTTTGTAAATGCTTGAAAGGCAATTGTAATGGAGAGAGCCCTGCACAAAAGATATGAAGCTAAAGCAAAATGTTGAGTTTTGCTTAGTTGCTCTTTTTTAGTTTCCTTTTTTCTTCTAATGAATATTCTTAGTGAGAAGAAATAGTATCCCCTAGAACTACACATGAGACTTCATCCTTTTAGCTGAAGAAGGAATTAAATAAAGGAAGCCTTTCTGAAGGACCCTATGCTACTTATTTAGGTCATTTTAAACGTCAATATGAGTAAATGGGAGGTTATACATCATCCTTTCACTTTAAATTTACAGGCTGCAATGTGTAAATTTTGCCTTATGAGTTTCTTATAGCAGAGATTTAGGTTTTTCTGTCTTATAAAAAAATTGAGTATGCCAATGTCTCTGTGAAATAACAAAAAGCAAATGAGTGCTTGTTTTGAAATCTAGAAAATAGGTTTTAAAAGGAAGAAGAGATTGGATTATGATCCAAACATATTTTTCCTAATGTGATAGGAAAAGCCACTGGGTCTCTGACTCTCATTTGGCCTGTGTCTGATTTCCTCAAATCTCACCTCTGTACCTCAAATTTGAAACTAAATGTGGGGAGTATAAATCCAAGGAAAACCATTTCAGTTTATCAGTACTTAAAACCATATTCTCTTTATTACAAGAAAATGGTTTTAAGTTTTTTTTTAATTGAAGTTATTAGGATCTGTGAAGAACTTTAAAATTCTCCAGACCTACACAAGTTTCAATAAGTCTCTGTGGCTCTTCACAGTATTGGGGATGTGCTCTTATAATGAAAGTAGCTGAATGAAGCTTTTTGATCTCTGTTGCATCCCATTAGGTCAGATTATTGAATATTTGCTGTGGTCTCATGTCTCTAGAATTGCACACATGTTACATCCATACAAGAAAGTTGTAATTTCTTGTCAGTTCCATAGATTTCTCCCTCCACTTCCAACCCCCTGCCCGATTTCTCTTTTTTCATCAGAATTTTAGATGGAAGAATATAGGTTAGCTATAGGCTAGAAGTTGTGTTTGCATGCTGGAGAATCCACGACCAAGTGAAAAGTAAGAATGATGAATAAATTCATTTTAGCTGAAAAGGCAAGGTGTGAGGCTGATAGTCTGGAGGGCACTGTGCATTGGTGTACTCTGTTCTTGGAAATTCTAACCCTAGCCCTTATGATGGCATCAGTTTGTCTTTTACCACTATATTGGAAAATTAACTAGGGTAAAAATGATTTGTTTTATTTTCTGTTGTTTAAAACTTGCTTCAAATTTCACTAGACTAGTTAACTAGCTTTCTTTGGAACATTTCACATGGAAAAGTTATGATGCAGATAATGGTGTGGGAAGTTGCTTCCAAAAGGATTTCCTGCATGAAACAGAGGGGAAAACAATACATACAAAGCCCCCTTGGAACCTCTTATTGTAGAAAATACATACATTTAGCTTTTTTGTTGTTCCATTACTTCCCCTGCAACAAACATTTTCAAAATATTATAACCTATAAAGAAATGATCTTGCAAGTAACTTGCTTGTTTTATGCAAAAAACATGCTGTTGGTGTTTAAGTGACAGTAACCAATAATTGAATATCTGTAAACACTATCAACAGAGAACTTAAATAGTATCTTTGGAGTAGGCTAAAATTAGTTTTCATTACAACCTATTTGTAAATCATTTGCACCAAATATCTCAAGCTGAAAATGTAAATGTGTTTTTGTTTTTACTGGAGAGATGAGGTCAGCAGAAGTCTGCAACAAATATGATTACTTGGGTGGAGGTGACATGATTTACTTAAATCAGGCAATTTCCCCATTAAAGCATTGAAGCCTCAACTCATAAAGAGATTGCTTAGCAGATGCACTGTAATGTCTTCTAGGATTTGTTATATTAGGTGATTTGAAAGAAAAGAACAATTATAAGAATGGATATATTTCTATGTTGAGTGGGGGAAAAAAATCCAGTTTTTACAGCAGGGGGTGGCTAATTTTCTGTAGATAAAATAAGCCTGCTTCATAAAAGCTTCTTTATAAATATTGTACAATTAAATATGTATGTATATTTAGATTTATATTGCCAGGGCAGGACAATGCAAGGATGAATCATGTGAGTGGTTAGTTTCTTACATTTCCCCACTTTCAATGCAGAAACAATTTTCTCTTTCCCTTTCTTCTCCACCCAGTGGGAACAGCATGGAGACTTTAAACATAGCATAGGTGGATCTTGGGGTGGTGGTTATTTTCTTTTTTTCCTCTCCCCTCATGCCACTTAAAATTAGGAAGGAGTATTAAATTGACAAAATTTTATGGTGCTGCTCTTGCTTCTCTCCAGCGTTACGAGCTGAGCCAGAGGCCACACCATAAAATGTGATTGATTAGCCAGGACTGTAGTTACAGGAGGAGATGCCATATTTCCTGTGCATTCTGTGGACTGAGAGGCTGAGACAGGACATTCAGAGCTGCATCTCCAAGGCTGAGCCCGCTGGGGCACGTGCTTGCCTGGTGGAGGTTGCACAGAGAAGTTTTTCGTGGGCTGTGTCTGTTGTGGTTGAAGCATCTTTTTGTTCCTGAGCATTTGTTCCTGCACTTGGAGTCTCACGTGCTGCAGATTCCAGGCCTTTGGTCTCATCTAGTGAATCATTGTTTATCTTCCTCTGCTGAGGCAGATGAGATTTGGTGGAGAGGTGAATTTTCTAATTAGTCAAACTAATGGTTTATTTTATAGTGTGCTTTTTGATCATTCCTGTGTTTCCGACATTTACAGTAAATCCGCTCCTGTATTTGCCATGATGTGTGTAGGTGCATTTGATCCAACTAAAAACTGGGACAGTGGATCATGACTTCACTAAAAGCTTGTGGGAAATTCAGATGGTAAATGCTTTTGGTCTGTACCACTATATTAGAAATTGCTATGCATTTTTTTCAGGTGGAACAAAAACCCACCCCCATATGCTTCAGTCTTTCAGAACCATGGTGCCCAAAACTTAAGTTGAAAATTCTCTCTGAGATGAGAAGTTCTGATCTCCTGAGCTGAGTATTGTGCTCTAGGCTAAAAAATATTCAGTAAAGACTGATTTAAATGTAATTAAGGCTTCATTTTAGGCATTTATTTGGGCATTATGTCACAATAGAGAGTGGTAAAAAGATGAAAATCACAAATTGATATAAGTTCATTTTGGTTTTCATGTCACTGAGTATTCACTTCAAAGGGACCATGAAAATATGTATTAGTTGCACATAAGTGGGTCTTGATCTCAGCCCTTGCAGCGTTGATTAGAACTGGTAATTCCATTGTGCTTTTTTCAGAGGGACAGAGAGGCTGCTGCAGAGGAAGGGGAGGTGCAGTTGCAGCAGACACTTCTGAGAAAAGGATGAAGGTTTTGATTGCCTGCAACGAGGCAACAAGGCATGGCTTAAACATTCAGATTTTACCCCCACCTGGGAGCACCTCCCCAGCACTGATGGGTGGGAGCAGCCCCTCCAAAACAAGCAGTGTTCATCCCAGTCTGACTTCTCCTCTCTGACACCACATCCTACTGCAGCTAGAGACTATCTGAAAAGCTATTACATCTTTAGGTTTGCTTGCTCAAAATAGTGCAAGGAATCTGGCAGATTTAATAATCTCTAGGTAAAGCACTTTTTTGGCTTTGGGTGTAAGGGAAAATAACTGGTTAATTCTGACAGTGCATGTCTACGTGTAAGACCTCCGAATTCAAAATAATTCAAAGCAACCTTTTAAATTCAGTGAGCACTGATTAAAAAATTTAAATATTTGACTATCTCTAGAGGGGACAGTATATAAAAAGAGTGCAGAGCAACTTTTTTTTAATGTCAGTTATAAAACCATAAAGGCAGAGAAGGAATAAATACACTGAAAGCACTGATTAATCCCCCTGTGTTGCAGTGCCACTTCATACTGTTGTAATGTGGACCCTTTCCTCTGATATTACTCAAGAAATACAAACAAGAAGCATTTATTATCTCCCAAGTAGTGTGTGCTATAGAGTGCTGAATAAGGAAGTGAGGTATTGCAGCTGTTATCTTCTGAACTAACTGCTACTGCGTGTTCCATGACCAGCCCTGGCAGGGTTTTTGTTCCCATGAATGAATAGGCCATAAATCTGTCAGAGCTGACACCAGCAGCACTGCTGGAGAGTGTAAAGGGAAAATTTGCAGAGGAATCTCGTGGTCTTTGCTTGCCTGGAAAATGAGTTCAATAAAATGGAGGTGATCAGTGCTTATTTATAGGCCAAGCTGATACATCCAGCATTGGCTGTCAGGGTTTAACTTAGTGTTTCCTCATTTATGCTCACTCTGTAAAGCAAAACATGGCACTGTAAAAAGCTTATATAATGCTGTTATACTGGGCTAGTCACTATTGTCGAAAATAGATAAAGCAAAATAAAGGGAGGAAAAGATAAAGGCACAGATAAAATGCACAGGAAGGCAATGGAAGAGGCTGGCCAGTGCTGACATCCTGAGAAGGGATGTGGAGCTGCTCAGAATCATTTTGCTTGAACCCTAGATTGGAGTTGCTTGGCAATTACTGCTGTGTTAGAGCAGCAGATAGATCTGAGAACTCTGCTCTGGAAAGACAGCATGGGGATTTTATTCTAGTGGAGGAAAGGACTGAGGAGCTGTCTTTTTATGTAGAGTTCCTCTAACACCAAATTGTAAGGTATGCTGGATTGTACCTTAATGTGTGTTCTGTTTTATGTGGGGGGCTTGCATATGGATTAGTGGGACATGCAAAAGTGTTTAAGTAGGAGAAATCTTTAATTGTAATTCACTGAAGACAAGTTTTAAAAATCTTTTAAATCAAGTTAACAAAAATCAGGTTCAAACTACACCCAGGACACAGCATAGCCTGCACTTAACAATTGTACCTGAACTGGGACTGGCTGGGTAAGTTTGACTGTAAATAATTAAGTTCTTCTATGACCAGCTCACCTGATGGGAAGTAAGAATGGCTCCAGGTGGCCAGTTTGTAAATTTGGCTTTGCTGGTTAGGGTAGCCATGGGCTTGGAGCCAGACTGGACACTCTGTGACCAAAAGTGAAAGAGTCTGAAAATTAGGGTCACTGGAAAACTGCTGTGAAAGACAATTTTTTGTCTCTCTCCTAATAATTTATCAATTGCTTTAAGCTTACTGCCTTATAGCTATACTTCTTGCTGTGTTCAAAGAGTTTGAAGTAAATCTACATGCTCATATTCTTTTCTTTGTGCCTAATGCACAAAGATTTGTCAACTGAACTCTTGCCTTCTTTGATAGGAGTGACCTCTGCCTGAGAGCAGGGAAGAGGTGGAATAACTCCTCTGAGTAAATGAAGTTAATGCATGACATAATGATGCACTGGGGACCTGTGTTGTTGTTTTGAATAAGGACTTGAAAATGAAATTAACAACATTCCAGGACTCTGAGACACTATTCTGTTAGTCTTTGGTCAGCTCTATTTCTGCAGCCCCAGCTCAGTTCTAAGTGTGACTGAAGGCCAGGTATGACAGAACAGTAAATATTGTTTTCCTTCTAGCAGTGTAATTTTGCCATAAATGAGAAGCAGAAGTCCACTGAAATTTTTAATCTTTAATTGTTTTTTAATAGTTTTCTCAGTGTATGTATTCAATGGAATGAGCACTGTAAGAAGCCAGAATTTCAGTATGTTTCTTTAAACTTGCAATTCCTTTTAGGTATAGGTCCAGGTTATAAAATTGAACTGCCTTGCCTTGCATCTCTCTATGGAAGCTAAAATATTCACTGATTTTTCTCTTTTCTGCTGCTCCAAAATTTCTTGCAGTATCTCAATTAGTGCAAACTTATCAGAAAGAAAAGTACAATTTTCTTCTGTTATGAAATTGCTTATTATAGTAGTAATAGAATGTTTCAAAGACATTTTGGGCTATTTCAACATACAGAAGAGAGGCTTTGAAGGGAATTTCAAATAAGAATGCCAAATTAAGTGATAACACTCATTACTGGACTGTTTCACATATCATTCAGACCTACTCCAGGGACAATGCTTGAGTTATGTATAAAAATAATACTTGACCCTTAGTGACCTATTCCATTTCCAGTGTCTTGTGTCCTGTGATTTAATGAATGAGCCTGCAAATTTTCTTGGTAAACACAACAAAAAAAATCCCAACAACCCAAAACACAATTGTGTTGTTACATCTTTGTAATTCCAAGAAAATCTTGAATGTATGAATGGTTTCTGGAAAGGTCTTTCACTTGTATTTTACTGAGTTATTAGAAGTGCTTTTTTTTTGTACCAATAGCCAATGAAACATATAAACACTTTTCTAGTGTGCAGTTGAAGAATGGGTGCATGTATTTTGTTAGCAATGACCTTTCTGTTTCAGCTTTCAAAACAGATATGAAATGTTTACAATATGGTTATTGGTTCATTAGAACAAGTGTTTTCCTTTCCCAAAGTTAATAGATCTTAGGTCTAAGATTTTTCTTCTGAAATGGGTTTCTGGATTATCTTTTATTTTGCCATGCAGTTCTTGTTCACTGGGGTAGGGATATTTTCTCCAAGAAGAAAACAAGAATCTGCAGAGGGAAGTTAGAGTAGGTTGGAGCACTCCCTCATTAGATTGAGAACCCACAGAGACAAATGCTACATGTGTGATTCTTTTCCATTTGTGCTTTTTTCAGTCGGGTTTTGGAAGAAGTTACTGCAGTGAACGTCCTGAGTTTGTACCTACTCTGGTATAAAGATACCTAAGTTAAGGATGCATTAGTGTTAGTAATGGGCCTTCTGGGCATTGGTGTTAGTAAAATGGCAGACCAATACTTTCAGAAACAAAAATGAAGTTGTCCAGAAGTTGAGAATTATTTTTACTTGTGAATAAATGTGTACATATTTTATTATTTTCTTAGAATGTAGCTGCACTGTCTACAGGTGCTACATTAAAAATGACTGAAACTAGCTTGGATCCAGAGTGTTGCAAGTGTAGAATATGGAATTAAAAGAAGTAGCAAATCAGCTGCCTGTGTTGAGCAAATCCTAAGAAGTGAGGAGGAAAGGGACTTTTTTCCTGGTGTACCAGGAGTTGTATAGTGATTATTAGTCACACCAGAGCATCAGAGTGGTACTCCTTAATTACCTACAGCTACAACTGCTCAATACAATAAATCACAGTGGAAAGCTGGTAGGTGATAATGACAGGCACCTGCTGATGGAGCCTGCAGTAATAAGGGTGCAGCACGTGCAGCTGCCTTTCCTTCCATGTCTGGGGGAATGAAGCAGGAATAAGGAGAGGCAGAGGAAAGACCTCTGACAACAGACAGGTATCAAGGCACAGGGTGAATCTCACTGGAAAGTGCCAGAGATTGTGGGGTTGTGGGTTTTTTTTTGTTTATTTGTTTGTTTTTGGCTGAAAGAAATAAAGGGAAGGAGGCCGATGAAGTAAAAATGTTAATATTTAAAATATGTACTTTAGTTTTGGCACAACTGTAATGCTTGAAAGTAATTCTGTAGCTACTGTGAGCAGGACTAAATGTAGTAGCATATAGTCAACAGTGTACTTCTGAAAATACACGTGTGCAAGCAGGAGCCTGTGGGTGGTGAACCTGAAGGGGAATGTTTGTGGGGCAAGGCAGGATGGTATGTTCAAGTGGTCGAAGTCACAGAGCCTGGTTGAAAATCCTGGTAATCCATGAGTGTGCAGCACTCTGTGACTACATTAACACTTCACAATAAAGGATGGCAAGTGGGCAGATTTGCATGCAAATTAAATTTTCAACAATATTTCTGCATGCAACTTCCATTACAGTTGGGCAACTTTACACAATTGAAACTGATGACTAAGAAAAAGCATTTACAATTTAGAAAATTACAACAGCAATGCCTGTAATCACCCAGGTTAGCTGCTGAAGTGCCTCTAGGGGTTTGATTAGAAGGAGGAGAACCTTTAAGAGGATGATGAGGCATTATCAAGCACTGTGAATTGAAACAGAGTGAGGGAAGCTGTTATAGCCTGGACATAGTGAAACTAATCTACGATGAACCTATGTAATACAGACAACTTCTAATCAGTGGAACAGGATTGGTTCAATCAAACCATTAGGAGCTGTTAATAGTGTGATACTTAGAGCAGAGGCCACATTTAACAAAATTATATATGCAAGACGACATCAAATGGCCAGTGAAAATAAAGGGTGGTTGGTGATATGAAGTGCAAGGAAAGGGATTCCATTTGTGATTGTACCAGGTCCTGAGAAGTATAGAGAGTCCACAACCCCCACAGACCTTTCCAGCAAGTGTCCATGTATTTTTTACACTTGTAAACTTTTTGTTCTGTATTTCCATCACACACATTTGGCTTTGTGTGAGATCTGTGTAAAGGGGAGATGAATAATGCTGAGTAAAAACTCAGAATATACTGCCCTCTCCTGACAGCTGGGTCAGCCCCGGAGCCTGCAAGTAAAATATTTGGTGAGTTTTCTTACAAGAAAATTTGATGCTTGATCCTTCAGCCTTTTGGTTATATAACTTAAAAATACTCTTCCACTGTGAAAGTGTGTTTTTTGTCTTCCATCATGAGAAAATGAATGAGAATATTATTTGCTGATATGCATACTTTGATCATCAAATCTTCCAAGACATAGCTTTATAACATTAAAAAAATATTTCCCATATTGCCTGTTGTCAATTTTACTTAGTTTCAGAATTGGCTCACTACCAGATTGTTGAAGATACCTAAAATAATGACTGAAATTGCTGCCAAAGTGATAATGAAATTAGCCCTGATCTTGCCCATAAACAGGTTAATTTTAGGGAGGGACACAATGATCAGTGATAGCTGAAAGTGCAAACAAGTCCACAGTAAGTTTTTAAGCATGAAATTGGATTATAAATATTGTATGGTAGAGGTTTGGTTGGAAGTGAGTTGGCAGCCAAGTAGACCTCATAGTTTTTTGAAATATTAAGTCCTTCCACATATTTTGAGGCCAGGTTGCATTTTGTGGAATCCCAGTTACAGAATGTAGTACTGTTTTTGTCTGATATTATCTCCCAACCTGTTCTTGGGCCATAGCTGAAAAAGACTGAGTATAAACCCTGCTATTTTTTCTATCCAGTCTGAGAAGTTAGGTGATGAGGAAATGAAAATGTTCTTGTCAATTATTTGGAAAACCTCAGTGAAGCTTTCTTTGCCTTCAGTAGGATATGTCTGATATCCCTGTGAGAGTCTCTGGCCCTATTATTAATGTAGTCTTTTTTCCCCTCCTTTCTCTGGCCCCTGCCCTGTATGGGGTTGTCTCTTCAATTTCTGCAGATTAAGAAGTTGTCAAAGAGTAGAAATTTCCATTTGGAGGGGACTGCATTCTTTTTGTCCTGTGACTGTAGTACACTACCTAAAACACCAGTAAGGAATAATTCTGCTTCATGCATTACATGTGTATCTGTTTCTTAAAACTGCACAAGTAGAGGGTGCAATCTCTCCCAAGCCTTTCTTTGTTCAGGGTGATGATCTGATTTCTAGCAGAAAGCCACAGAAATAGTGACTGGCTCCAGAAAACAGAGCTGGTCAGTGTATCAGAACACTAAGGATTCCTGTGGCTGGGAGGGGATTATGAGGAAAACTAAGTTTTCCCAAGAATGGCATTGTATAATGGAAAGATGTGCAGCATCTCTGATATTTTCCAGCAGCTTGGACAAGAGAATTGTTGGTGGAGCTCTCAGTGGACTGGATAAACTTGAACATGAGCTTCATCCAAAGTACTTGCTAAATTCAGAGCTTCTGTAAGAGTTTTTTGCTTTGCCTCTTTTGCTGAATAGTAAACCATAAAATCCTGTCTTACATTTTTGGTCATTTTTGGTCTTTATTTATTATTTTTTTTTTCTTTTATTTTTGGTCACAATTCTGTACTTCTTAAAGTGCACTTTTAAAAATATAAATTACTCACCACACTGTGCCTGATCCCATGCTGCTGCTGTTGGTACAATACAAGCACGTGGATAAGTAATCTGAGCCAGGAGTGTGTGCTTTTCCCAGCTAAGGGCTGTCGAGAGCACCTGCTCCCTCTTTCAGCTGTACTTCAGGATTGATGTTTGAATTCTGTTCCTAAGGACTGAATGTGTAATATTTTCTACAACAAACTGCCAAGCCTGCTTTAGCAGGCACTTAGCCACACCATCCCTATCCTTACCCCATGCTGTCAAATTAATATTTTGCCTTACATATGTATGTATTTATAGTGGTGCTAGGTGGTTGTACAAACAAAAGTTGTGCTTCAGGTGTTGTAATAACAAGTCTTATTAATCTATAAATATATGCTAAGTTTTAAGTATATCTCCTGTGATATCAGTACTATTTTTGAAGTGATGGTGTTGGTGCTTTCCCACAAAGTTGCTCTGTATGGACACTGAGGGGATGGGTGTGTGTAATTTTTATGCATTGCTTTTGGGCATATTTATGTTAAGGGTAAATAAATAATGCTCTCTTAATATGGTACAGACTGTGCTTAATCTCAGTCTGAGTTTTGCAGCTCAGAGGTCTGTGAGGGTGTCTCTGTTAGGACTGAGCTGGTGGAGAAGGTGTTGATCCAGAATATCCAGCTGAGTTAGCTGGGAGTGACTGGTGGGAGGTGGCATAAACCCATTCAGTCCCAAATGAAAAGGTGTTTTTATTCAATTAGGCTCTGACATTGCAGAAGTGTGCAGCAAACAGCTGTCCATTGGCATGAAGATAATGTTGAGAGTAAGGAATAGGATTTCTAAGAAATTCTAAAAAATATTACATGATTTAATGGAAAAAACCATATTTCTCATTGTCAAAGAATTCTCTTTTTTTTGAGAGAACAAAATTAATGGTTCTGGTAACTAATTAACCACTTCTAGCAAACAGTGAGATGCTGGACTGCTGACTAATGGGTCAGCATTAATAGAGTTAATTGTGAACTGCATGTGATAATGTGATTTGCCATGGCACACTTTTCACATTGAATTATTTGTGCAAATTGCACTAAGAAATACTGTAATATTGGCTATGCAGATTCAGTGCAAGCAGCATATTGGTGCAAATACTGTTTAGGTGAAATTAAAAGGAAGATTTTTATTACTCATTCAGAGGAGAACTGATTGTCAGGTTTTATGGATCCTAAAATGTAGCCAAGATGAGAACAAAAACACTTACTGAAAAGCTGGAACACTGATCAATGCAAGTGCCATATTTTAATCCACCACTAATAATTTTATTTAATTGTCTCAAAGCTTTTTTGATATAAAGAGCTGGGCAAAAGAAAGGTGTCTCTGTGCTTCTCAGTTTTATTACACATGTAAACAAGCTATCATGAAATTAACAATACTTTAAATTAAATGGATATGAAATTGCTTTAACTCCTGGTTAGTCCTTCTGAGCTCTTTCTAATAGATTAGCAAGTAATTGGCAGGGTAGCACCATGTGATATTTCAGCCATGTAACCACTGTATTGATACTGTTAATGAAACCTAAAACTAAAGACTTACTAAGCATGGACAATACAACAAAAACATAAAGGAGTTATTCCTGAAGTTCAGCCAAAAATCACAAAGTATCTGTCTCTGACTTGCTACTGTGATCAATAAGCACAGCAGTGATTAAAACAGTCTGGTTTTGCACCCTTTGTATGTGTAGAGGGGAATACTTTACAAAGCTTTGAGTGCTTTAGGTGCTCTACTGTCTTGTATTTTCCTTCTGCAATGCAAGCTTGTCCTCACTGGGCACAAAGCTGAAGTGCTGAGAGCAGGCGAGATGGGGTTTCAAGACAAAAATAGAGGTTAAGCTGTAATTTGCCATCACAGAAGAGAGAAATCTCTTGCCAAGGATGGATACGAGCTTCCTAAACTCAACAGCTCAGCTTAAAACCCATCTGAGGTCCTGTGTCAGTGCGCGGTGTTAACTTGAATGGCCTTGGAGTAACCTTCCTTCTCTGGTCATGGTTCCAAATGTGTCCCCTTTGTTAGCTGAGATCATTTCCTCCTCCCTCACATGTAAGCAAGGTTTGCAGTAATAGATGGTTCCTGCTGAGAGTTTGCCAGGCAACACAATTCTCCAGGGAGGCTTAAAATGTCCTCCTCTTAAAAAATGTCCAATTTAACGGCTGTATTTAGGTGTTTGAGGCCATACAGTGTTTGCAACAACTATGATGGCTCTATTATGATAATGGAAGAAAGCTGCATTATGAAATAAATGCATTCTAGGTTTTCTTTGGCAACATAATGTAAGGATTGTTCTGCGTGTTGGTACTAAAGAATCAAAAACAGTTTAGTAAGTCGATGTGAACACTATTTCTTGTCGTGTGGTTAATGGATCTACTGTTGTATTTGTGTTCTTTCCAGCTCTGCTGCCTTACATCAATGAAAAATTATGTTTTTTCTTCAATGCCACAACACCAGTCATCTTTATATTCAACACATTCCCCTTCAAATCTTTCAGTGTAAGATGTCTACCATTTTACTGGGTTAGAGTCATTTTCCTGGTCATTTTCTTGGCAGTAGAAAAGGATCATCTTTCTTGGTTATTGATGTTGCATTTAATAAGCTCGGTTGTGTATAGTCATGTTGATGTCTAAACAAATGCACTGCTACTTTTTTCTCTTTTTGTTTTTTTGTGTGTAGAGCTGGCTGGAAACAGGACAGTCTGTAACTATCCTGGTTATTCTTCTGATTAAAGCAACAATAAGCTTTTTGCCCTTATAGTATTTATACCCTTTGAGTCTTCTTCCCTTTCCCAAAAGCTGTTGTTCATGATGGTCTGGTCAGATTTAGGAAACAGTGAAAATTTTTATGATTAACAGCTACAGTATATGAATAGTAGGCATTCTTCAGATTTAAAGAGGTCAAATTGATTTTTGTGTGTGTGTGACAGAATTTGTTCCTGGGGTGAGACTTTGAAGTAAAATTTCAAAGCATTGACTAGGGGTGCAGCTCTGCAGCTTCTTACTGACTTTGTTCAGAGATCAGGAGCTAAAACTGCATGCTGCACTTTGAAAATTTACCCCTAAGTATTGAGTTCTACCTCAGAATAATTTTTTTTCCAATAATTTAATAAACCCCTGAGAACGTGGTTTATAATGGAAATGCTGACATACTTAAACTTAATGCTAATCACTGGAAATTAGTAAGATCTTAAACAGAACTTGAGCAAAACCTGCAACTTATAAGTATCCTGTAGTTAATTAACAGGAAGTATTTCAAAAATGCATGATCCTCAAAAAACACTGCGTTATCTGTGGCCCTGTCAATAGTAATATCATATTTTGTTTTATTCCTCAGACTTGCCATTATCCTCCAGTTCACAGGACAGTACTTCAGAGCACCTGGCTATTTCCCAAACATACATGTGCTTTGTGGAATTGACCTTGTCAAACTTGGAAGCTCATGGTGAGGAACATTCGTACATAATAACAACATGATGGATTCTTTAATATAAAAGTGTCAACAAGATTAGTGCTGTTACAATCTTGTTTGTTTGAGCAGGACCTCAGGAAAGAATATCTTCCAGTCTACAAATTGTACTGACAGTGTCCAGACCAGTGATTCTGAGTTCCAGGCTGTGTGACTTCCTCTTGCTTCTCCATATTTCTACTCCACATTTCTCCATGGTAAAATCACTGCCATGACCATCTAATAAATACCAAGGGGTGTTTATTATTTTTTATAATGGGGGGGAATGTAAGAATCAGGAGATGGAAGATGAGTTTTGATTACATAGGTCAGAGGTTGAGGAAACCAACATTTCTGAGCCCTGCAAGGAAGACTGGATTTCTTGCACATTATGGTTGCTTTGTGCTGTGTAGGTGATGGCTGTGTTTTAGTGTACTAATTTGGAAGGAGATTCACTGGGTGTAATTGTTTGCTGTAGGTCTGGTCATAGTTTTTTTGTTCTCTATCCCATTTCCCCTATTGTGCCACTCATACAGCAGCCAGTGAATAAAAAAACAGCAGTAATGTCAATATCTAAAATTTTGTATTGCGGGCTGATAATCTCAATTTTTAGCAATCTAAATCAAAACATAGTATATGAAATAGCATCTCCTTAGCAGAGCATTTCAAAGAAGAATTTGAAGGAGAATTATGTGCTTGATCTGCGGGTTTTTGCGGAGCTTATGGAAAGCAGCGTGAGAGCAAGCATGTAGACAAACTTGAAAAATGAGTAAATGTTTGTGTTTTCCTTTTAAAAAACCTGTTCCCCAAATACTAATGTTTAATATTTTTAGTCACAATGGAACTCATGGATGCCACAACCAATTTATACGATTTTCTGTAAGAAAAACAAACAAAAACTGTGCATCTGGACTGACAAGCTGTATGCCAAGATTCAGCCAGATGCAATTTGAAATGTCCAAGACATTAAACATGCCCTGAAATGGAGCTTTTAATGAAAGTGCCATCTCAGTCTCGGCTCTAGTGAATGCCAGTGTAATGCTGCAAGGAATTTATCATGCTAGATCTTAACTCTAAGTAGGCTACACTAATCTAGGAGTAAATATACTGGAAGTGTGCAGAAGTTAATGCTTGGGAGGTGATATTTCCATCACATATCCTATCCTGCCTGCACACTTGTTTATAGTAATATATTTCTGATAACTACATAAATTTTACCAAACTTAAAGGAAAGGAAAAAAAAGTAGAAAAAGAAGTTGTGTGCTTGGTATGCATTGTTTTGCTTCTTTCATTAATTCTTGCTGGCATTGTGGATGCTCAGATGAACAATAGAGTAGCCTGTAAAGATCAATACCAGATTGCTGATAGTGCCTATCTATTCAGAGTAGATTATTTGATAAATGGTTTGGTCCATATGTTTTGACATTTGTTAGCTGTATAGCCCAGACCAACTGGTAGAACTGTAGTTTCATCATAAAAAGGAGGAGCAACAAATATTTCCCTTTTTGTATAAAACTGATAGACTGCAGTTTTAAAGCTGTAAGTAGAAGATTTCAAGAGAGAAAAAAAATTTAAAAAGCTTAAGCTGTTAAGAATTCACATGTGTTTTTCCTAAGTTTTGTAATTAAGGTCTATGAATACAGTATACATAACTTGTACTTTATATCTTTGGGGTTGATGGGATTCAGATCTCATAAAGCTGTAGTCTAGCTGTTTTATATCAGTGTCTCTGTACAGTGGATCAAACAGGTTCCTAGGAGAGCAATCCCTTCTGTGCTCCCCCCAGACTTGCCCCCATTTAAAAATCTGGGAACTTTCATTAAAGAATGTAGAGACAAGAACATCAAGAGGAGGCTCAAAAGTCAATGAACCTTCAGGCAAACATCTAGAACTTCACAAGAGCTCAGATTGCAGTTCCTAGTATTTAGGTCAAAATTCTGTGTTGGTTTTTGAAAAATCTTTTTTCTTTTTCCTCAAATTCTGCATAACATTTGCTCAAGTGCAAAATCCTGCACTTGATATCCACTTAAATGAAGGATATTTTCCATTTAAGTTGTTATAGTCATCCAACTCTTCTCTTCTGTCCAGCTTCAGAGGAACAAACAAGTCTAAATGTGATAATCATACAGCGTTGTGACTCTGTAGACTGAATGAAAATAATTTTTTTATAATTAGTGTTTTTATTTCAAGCTGTTTATGAAGGGAATTTATTAAAAAAATAAATAAGTAAAACAATAATTTAAAAATTGTAGGTAAATTTTAAGTGAATACCCAGCCATATTTAAGGACTAGAAAATGTTACTTTAGAAATGATTTTATTGTGTTCTGTAGACTGAATGAAAAGAATTTTTTATAATTAATGTTTTTATTTCAAGCTGTTTATCAGGGGAATTTATTAAAAAAGTAAATATGTAAGTAAAGCAATAATTTAAAAATTGTAGGTAAATTTTAAGTGAATACCCAGCCATATTTAAGGACTAGAAAATGTTACTTTAGAAATGATTTTCAGTCCTTGTACAGGGAGGCCTTGTGCAGGTGAAAGGCAGTACTGTAATAGATATGGCAGGAAAAATACAGTGAAAAATTATGCCTGACATGCTTCAACTTTGAAAAATATTTTAGAGCCTTAGAACAGGAAAAAAAAAGTTTCTCTCCCTCTTCCCCCATTTTGTGACTGTTGACTTCATGCCATGAGGAAAAGGATGGTGTAGCCTTAAATGCCCCTGGTCTCTGGAGGGTTCTTGGGGCTGCAGTGCAGGCATTGCTTGCTGAGCACGTGGTGAATGGTATCTAAACCTTGATCCTCTACCCCTGCCTTGTGTGACAGGTCCTGCAGTGCCAGGAGTTCCCTGGGCTGTTGTGGATGCTGCTGTCCCTGCTGGGATGAGGAAGATTCCCTCTGTCCTTACCAGGACTGGTCCTGCAGGGGAGTGAGGGGGAAATGGCCCGGGGGTGGTTTGGCACCTTGTGGATGGATACTCTGCTGTGGGACCTGTGTCTGGATCCCTGGGAGAGTAAAATCAGATGGTTTTAACCAAAAGAGACTTGACGGAAGAGAGGAGGGAATGGGATTAGAATTTCTGGAATGTTGGCCTGAGAACAATAAAGGAAGAGTTAGGGGCTGACTGTTTGTCTGCATAAAATGTAGAAGAACACAAAGAGAAAGACAGTCTGAGCTGGAAGAGGTATTTCTGGGTAGATCCAGGGATAGATATAACATATTTAAATACTATCCTGTGAATATTATTCTCTTCCTACTTATTTTGGACAACGAGGGGTAACTTTCTATAGAATGATAGAAAATGGGTGTCTCAGCAGGGGCTGGATTGCTCACTAGAAGGTGCACATGTATTATTTGCTGTTTAAAGAATGATGACACGGTGTTTTGCAATCTGCTATCAGAGGATAATATTTGTGCTGGCTTTTTTAAGAGTTGCAGGAAGAAAATGTTAAATGTCAGTTTCTCCTGTAAGTAATTGGCAGTAAGTAGATGTAAGATTCCTGAACCACTGCTTGCAGAATAATCTTAAAATAGTCACTTTCTTGTTTTCCTGGTCTATATATGAAACAGGTGTATTAACATATTAATGATCAGATGTTATATTTAGCTCTGCATTTTAAGAATCTTTAGCAACGTGGAAAAGGATGATTTGACAGGCTTAATTCAACACTGGGCAACAAATAAAGCTTATAATGAAATTAACATAAATCATTAGCATTAATCATTCAGCATTATTGATAGCCATATAAAGAAATGTATCACAGCCCTGGAAGTAAAGAAGAGAAGAGCAATGTTTCTTGCCAGCTGTCCTGATGAGCTATGAGCCCATATGGTAGTGGTACTGGCTTTCCTTTCTAATTTTCCTCCTCTGCTTGAGCTGTCAGGAGTCCCTTTCTCCCCTTTTCTTTTTCCACAGACTGCAGAGATAGAAGCTATCTAATTTTTTTGAAAATGCCAGCTTTTTAGAACAGGTCAGACTCCATCAACATCTGACTGTCACTAGCCATGTGACCAACATGAGCAAACTAGCTCGGTGACAATTAACATGCAGTCTACATTCATCGTTTTCAATTTAGTAACCTTCACTTCTGCTTATACTTTCATCAGCTCCAAGACCTAGTAAGAGTTTTCCTCACTGGGAAACAAAATATTCTTAAAGTAGCATTTTGAAACTCTTTATTGGGAAATGTGTGCATTTAAAATTTGATACGGAAAAAATGAATGAATGCAGTTTTTCAGCCAGGATTCCCTGGATAGCTTTTCCCTGCTTGTGTACTGCCCTCCCTCCACACCCACCAGTCCTGTGTGTGTCCCCCTGCCCTTGTGCCCCCAAAAAATGAAAGAATTGAGGATAAAATGATAAACACTGCTACTATTGCTTGTGCTTTGAAGCATTTGAGAATCTGAGGTTACTCAGTGATCCTCATTTACCTGAAGCTCAGTGGAACATTAGGTGAATGTGGCTTCTGGGATTAAGGAGCAGGACTGACAACATATCCCTAGAGCTATAATCTCTGAGGCACTGCATATTTTTTTCATAGTTTTGGCATTTTTTCAAGTGTTAGACAAATCTTCATGATCAGCAGGGCTCAGGTTCAGTGCTGTGAGAACATGAGAAAAGTAGGTGCACTGGGGAGGCATCACAGAGGTAGAATCTTTGCATGGCAGTGATGAAAATTGCCTCCTTTTCTATTGTTTCATATCTTTACCTGGTCTCTTTCATTTCTTTGTGTTGTGTGAACAATTGAAATACTTCTGGCTCTCATGGGCATCTCCATTTTCCTAGTTGGAAGGATAAATAAAATGGCTTCAAATTAGAGAATCATGCATATGCAAGCAATGTTTACCTTTCTCTGTATTTTTTTATGGTGGGTTCTATTTACCTTTAAAATGTCCAAGCACACGGATAATAAGCCTTTTTTGTTCTTAATTCAAGATCACAAAATATAGAAGGCATGTGGTTAAGCACTGTCAGAGCATTGCAAGATAGTACAGTACTGTCAGCTCTCCTTAAAATGCCTTTCTTTTTAAGTGTCTTGGTAAAAGGATCTGGTGTACTTAAATGTGTACTAAATTTAACTTACTAGACTTTCTGTTGAATAATTAAATATCATTTTTCAAAGAAGAAGTTTCTGCCTTCTATTGCAATAAAATAGTCTTCTTTTTCAAGTTTGTTACCTGCAGAAGAGCATAAAGAAAACAGGTGTTGAAGCAAACGCATACGAGCGCAGAGAAGAACCTCATACTTGGTCACTCTTGGGCAATCATGTGTTCACCTCTCAAATTTGCATGGGGCCCTTATCTGCAGTGTAGAAATACATACCATTCCCTTATGCTCAAAGTCAGTGTTGCAAGGGAGCATAACAGCCAGGACTGGTATCCTATAGCACAGTGAATAGATCCTTTAATTTCATGGTTTAAAAAATACTTGAGTTGACCTCAGTATAATTCCTATATTTTAGTCATTTAGGTGTCATGGCTCAGTAATCATTCATTAACTATAGTGCTTTTCAAATGAAGAACTGAGATGAAAATTTTTCTTAATGATGACAAGTGATGTAATTTAGTTTTATTCTTATATTATAGTGGTGCCCGCTAGCGCCGCTGTAGTTAAGGGTCTGTCAGTGGCTCCATTATAAACCCCTATTTTCAGAGGGTTTATAATTCAAAAATTGATTTTAGACTTAAAACTGCCACCCAAGGTCTAAGTCCTGGAGCTTGTTTTTATATACAAATTGGTATTTTGGGGAGAAGAGGAGGAAAGGTTAATGGTTACTCAACTATAAGAATAAGATTGAGGGTTTTCTCTTTTAGATTTGTATTTGTGCTTCTATCATACTAAAAAACACTTCATCCATCTCAGCTCCAAGAAAAAAGGCCACTATCAAGTACTTTATGACCAAAGAAGGGCTGCAGATCTTATTAAGCACAGTGTAAGAATTGAATTGGGCTGAGGCTTGTAAAAGCAGGTCCATGGCTTTGAAAATCCCATGACATTTGATCAGAGGTCGAAATCTCTTTGAGAGTAGTTATTTAGGAGATTGGGGTAGCCATGAATCAAGGCCTCCCCCTTCTCCACAGATGTGCTGCTTTGTCTTGTTGCCATCAAGAAGCTGCAACACAACTGGTACTAATATTATAAAGGCAATTTTCAAAGGAGTGTGAGGTACTTACCAGCCCCTAAATAGCATCTCTGGAATTGAGAATAGAAAAATAAATATAGCAGTGGCTTGCTAAAAGCTCATGGGAGGGAAGAGAAATGAGTTGGTTCCCAGCTGGAGCAAAACAAGGACTGTCCTGGTGGAAATGGGAGCTCCAGCAAGGAAACCTCTGTGACTTGGCACATGGGGGTTGGCTGTTGGGAGGAGGGAAGGATGGGTCTGGAATGGCTCAGGACTCCTTGGAAAAGGGGGGATCTGCACATTGAGAGGATTCCAGGCCAAGTGCCCCTCAGATCCTTCTGATTTGTCTCTAGTACCACACTTTGGAGCTGAGAAGAAACAGGGTTGATTGCTTTTAAAGCTATCTACTGGAAATGGCACTAATGCCTCACTGGAATTACGTTATTAAAGCTAATACTACATTTAAAATAATGGCAAAGAGATGGTGGAGTTGTCACGTGTTTACTTTGGCTTTCCTGATGGTCAAATATCATTCTGAGTCTTTAAATATTACCTCATAAGCATGAGAATTTAACAGGTTGAAGCAGAACTTGGAAATATGAAGGTCTTGTATTTTCATGCAAGATTTGTTTTGGATTCTGGAGTGTAGTGGAATTTATGGTGTAGGCTCACTACAGTTGCATGTGATTTTTCTTACCATGTAAGAAACAAAAGAACTAAGTTAAAAAATGAAATAGTTGATTTCAATTCTTCTCCAAGAGAATTACTTATCCTGTATCTATTGGAATTATTTATGATCAATGGTCCTTGATTTGTTTCTGGTCCACATTAGTTGTCAGAGATGTTGCTCTCAATTATAGATGGAAATGTGAGAATTGGCAGCTGTTAGATATGCATCTCTCTCCAAAGAGAAAAAGAAGCATGATAGATTTTGAAGATGTAAAGTTTCAGACCAGTTTTTTATCTTAGAGAGACAATGTAGTGGGTTGTCTAAAACAATGTCCTTCAAGCAGACCCATCTATTTAAATACCCACAATTATCCTTGGGGACAGTTGATCCTTTTGATCTTTAGAAGCAATAATTTTTACTCTTTTCTCTTAATAATAAAATGAAAAATCTTCAAGGTAGTCACATAATTGTTAAAAATATTTTTTTGATAGTGAAAAATAAAAAGCCCTCCCACTAGATCCAGAGGTATCAATACACAAGAAAAACTATTTTAATCTCATTCTCATCTCTAAGAGGCTTTAGAGAAATTCTTTGTTTCTCCTGACAGCTTCTGGCATCTTCTCACCCATTTCAATGTACTGAGCTGCAGAGAGGATACATTTCTGTGCAGATGTGTAGAAACGGGATATTTCAGGAGATCTGCTTGGTGCTATATCTTGTATAAATGCAGACCTGTGTATGAAGGGAAAGGAGAAGAATAAAACATTCTCCTATTCCTGATCCATGGCCAACTCTGCCTCCTTGGCTACTCATGCTGGGCTGCCTGCAGATTTGAGGGATGCTTGGACTGGAGAAGAGGGGTAATATGTGAGAGAAAGGTTCAGGACTGGTGGTTAAAAGCAGGTGTAGTTGTGTAATGATAGATGTTAATGTAAATTTAGGTTTACCTTTATTTTCTTTAAATTTCAGCCATTTATAAACCATGAAATTTAATGGGACACTTTCTGCTGGTTTTGGTTATGGCTTTGTGAGCAGGTGTGTGCTGAAGCAGTGTATTTTACATTTACACTATGAGTTTTACTGTGCATTTAAAAATATACCGTAATTTTAAATATATATTTCTAGCACTGAAAAATTCCATTGGAAGTGTTTTGTGTTTCTCAGAATGGGATTAACACTCCAAGGAAGGTAATCTCATGTCATACCTACTAGAACGAAATTTAAGCTGCAGAATGGCATCTCCTTCTCTCAGATGGGATTATGAAGGTTAAAATGAAGCACAGCTCTTAATTCACCATAGAGTGCCAACTTGCATTACTGGCATGGAATGGTGATAGAGAAAAAAATTATAAACTTCCAATTTTTTTTTTTGTTTTTGGCAAGAAAATGTTATCATATAAAGCTCCTTTATAATGAAGAATATTATTTTATTTTTACTATTCATCACTGTGTTTTCAGCTAGCCCCATTATTTTAAAATAGAGGTATTTAATGACATACCATCCCAAAGGCTGAAATCCTTTTATTTTACCTTTCTTTTAGAGTAGTTGTGGTCATATCTGATAAACTTATGTAGTTTATGGAAGTAGTACAACAAAAGTAATTTTTAGATAAGTTCTGCTAACTTTTGGATAAGTTCAACATTATGGAATCAAACTAGTTTTGCCAAAGAGTTTAGTATTAGTTTGTAACTAAACAGCCACCCAAAGATGCCACCTGATGATTGTTTTTATCACAACAATAATAATGTCATTTTTCTTTTCTGGGAACACAGATGTTTCATTTAATTATTATTTTTTGAGCCAGCCCTAGTATGCAGGCAATACAAGTGACGAATAGATGGATGGATGTGTGTAGATATTTGTCACATCGAGTCCTCTGTGAGTGTGAGCAAAGATCTGCCCACTGACATCTTCAGCTGATATTTAATTCTTTGGGCACTTGTGTGGATCTCTGAACCTGCTGGGTAAGGAGGGGTTCAGTGCTGACGGCAGCAAAGCTTCTGACTGCTGCCCACTATCTGAGCTCTTCCTTCACTGTTATATTTAGGGATTTCACAAAGATTCCATTTGTTGATGAAACACCTGGTAGGTTGTGGAAATATCCCCAAACAGGGATACTGTTGTGACACTGAGGCACATACCAGTTTGTGAGAGTGATACATTTAAATATTTGGCATATTTGAATGAATCTTTGTCACTGATTTGTGTCTTGCTGTCCAGTTAAAGCTAGAGTGGAAGATCAGGACAGGATGATACCATCACAGTTGCACATTTTTTTTTTGTTTTGATTTCCTTTAAGGACATGTGTATTTCCTTAGGACCTGTTTTTTGTTGTAGGCAATGTAATTAATTATATCATGTAATCAGATACATTTTCCATTTAGAGACTGTGGAGAAGGCTATATTGAGGAAAACAAGGTGTCTTAATTTGTGTGTTTTTATTTCCAGCCATTTACATGTGTGCAAGCAGCAGGAATTGTGCTGGCTGGGCAGGTGCCCTGCAGTACTGGAGGGTGATTATAGATGATTCTTCCTTGTCTTCTTGTATATTTAGGTTTGATCAATTCTCTTCTGTGCTCCTTTACCAAAAAAGGGTATTGACTTCATCATGATCTGACTTCAGTGCCCACCCAATCTATTTGCTGAGGCTAGGTACCTGCCAAGGAGCACGTCTCACTGGTTTGCTGCAAGCAGCATTAGTGGCTTCCCAGTCCTCATCCACTTTTCAGTGCTGGTCCTGTGTGATGTTGGTGTCATTTGAGAGCAGTCCATCTGAGAAAGCATCACTGCTCTAGAATCAGCAAAAACACTATTTAAAAATGCTGCCAGGAGGATTGGCATAACAATTTTCATATTAAGATCTTAATTTGTTTCTTCCCAGAACTACAAAAAAACCTTTTTGATGAAATAAAAGCATTTTAGGGTGTAGCATGAGTCACTGCTTTCCTTGAGCATTTAGCAAGTTCAGAGAGTAAGGACCAGCAGTAGTGATTGGAGAAAGGTGTTATCCTCAGTTGGCTGGTTTTCCAGTTTGGGATACATGAAATTTATGTTGAGAAAACATGCTTTGAAAAACTTCTTGAGGTGCTTCAGGCTGCAGATCTATTCTGCTTTTGTGTTGCTAATCTAAAAGCAGCATAAAGGATAGGCAAGGCTTTAGACACCTGTCCCACCTGCTGTGTGGGGTTTAAGCAGACCCAAAATGTGCCATTACAGTCATGGGAGCATGTGTACCCATTAAAGATTCTGGGAAAGGAAATTAGACTTACCTTAAAAGCAAAAGTTTTATCGCTGCATGTGTGGTCTGGTGGGAATAAACAACAATAGCTACTCAGAGAATGTATCTGTGCTCTGGACCTTTCCTAATTATCAAACTGAATCAGCAATTTAAGATTCAGCAATAAAGATGTCCAAATATTCAAATATCTGCTACCTGCTTCTACACATGGGTAACACCAAAAAACATGTGCTTTTCAGTGGCAAAATCACTGGAGAAGAAAAGCCTTTTTTTATTTTTCTTAAGGTTTAAAACCTCCAGGGCAGTTAGAAAACCATGTTTTTCATTGAACTGTGTCTCTTTGAAATTCACAAGGCTGACATGTCATTGGCATGACGTGTCTCAGTCCGTTACACAGAAATGCCACATTACACTGGGTGACGTGACAGGCTGACAAAAAGGGACATGACGCACCAGCCCAATGGGATGTCAAGCCTGAGAAATTTAAGCCATGCTGTTGCTTAAAAAAACCACAGGGCATCAAGGGGGGCACACTCCATGCTGATATCCAGTACTGCTGGATTTTACACTTTCTAAAAGGTTTTCTTGGTTCAGTCAGGCTTCCCTTGTGTTTGATTATAAACCATGCAAATTTAAGTTTCTGCTTTTGTATATTTTATCCTGTGGCACTACACAGTCCTGAGTTCCTCCAGAATCTCTGGCAATCCTTTTTCAGAAATTCTATGGGCTTGGAGTGCTGTGACATGGGGGTTTGAGTTCCAGAAGTGCTTTGCTCTGCATTTGGGATGCTGCATGCATAAACAAGGGTTGTTCAAAGATCACGGTGATAACGTGACATGCTGTAAGTCACAGTTCAAAATCTGTGAAGGGTTTTGAAATTATTTTAGTCATGTTAGACTTCAGAGAAAAGTCTAGTTAGAAGAAAGTGTACCCAGGGTAGGGCAAATGGAAGAGTGGGAGAGCTTAAATGAATTAAAAGATCATTAATAGACTTTGTTTTTTCCTGGAAAATGCTTTCCCTTGATACTTGTTTTCTTTAAGTAGCAGCAAAAGTATTTCAACAATCTCTAAAGAGTTTATGAACAATATACTTAATTACTATGAGTAATTTCAGAGCTAATTAATGTGATAAATCTCTATAGTGAAATATTCTTAGCTACTGATCAATGTGAAATAGACTGAAGTCAGTGCAGATGTATCTTCCAGTTCATTTTACATTTGGTGTGGAGCGGTGAAAATGAGCATTCAGGCATATGTACACATCTTAGTTTAGAATTTGAATATTTGGGGTTGCATCATGTACATATAAGTTTAATGCAGTCATTTATGTGCAGACTTTGGCATGGATTTTTCTAATAGGTTGCAATAATGGGTTGACATCAAACAGACAAATTTAGTATCTTTAAAAACCTGGCATGGTTGTTCATCTATTAAAAATAATTCACTTATGGGCAAGGAGTGCAAGAAATAAATTGCTGCATACATTTTTGTTAATTTCTTTGTATTTTATGCAATGTAAAAATTTTATGTGGAGGTAATCCACAGTTAAATTTGTTTCTTTTCAGTTTCTAAACATATGGAATGAACTTTGACTACAGGAGCATAAATCAGCTAAAGTATACTTTTTTAAAGTTAGTGGGATGTGACCTTAAATGTGAGTGTTTCTGTAATTCCTGGTGGTAAACAATATCCTCTCATCAATATGCTTGAAACTGATGGAAGAAGTTGGTCTGTAAGTGTAAATTTTGCTTTGAAGAAATATTTTCAACCTTTTGGCAAATAGACTTCTCTGAAATATTACTGGTTTCTGTTTATGTGCACCTTTTCCATTGACTTAGGTGTGCTTTGGATTGTGTCCAAGAATTTATTCTTTCTTCAATGAGAAGTCTGGTTCTAGTTTAAGCCAGCAGTACTGTGGAGAATATTTTTTACTTCCTAAAATGTTCATACTCCTAAGAGTGGGTGCAGTGTGTGAAAATTGTCCTGACTTTCCACACCTTTATTCCCCAGTGTGAGGGCAGACAAAGCATCTGAGGTTGTGTCCTGTGGGAGTCTGATTGGGTCTGGTCCTGAGGTCTCCAACTCCCACCTCTAGGCTCCTACCAATGGGCACAGTGAGAATAATGAACTATAAGATCAAGGAAAGGGGCTTGAGCACCAAACACTTTCCCTTTTCCCCCAAGGAACAGGGAAGAAACTGAGGAGGAAAGCAGAGGCAGGAGTGGGACCAAAAGCTTGCCAAGCAGAGCAATGGATGTTTGGTACCTGCATTGCCTTCTTGCCACTGCATTAAAAATTGCAGACTGGAATTACCTGTTCTGTGAAGCTGAGGGCCAGCATTTTGGTAAGGGAGTAATCTTTGCCCAAGTGCACACTTGCATAGATTTTGACTTGTGGAACAGTAATACAGAAACCAGTGTGCAATTTCTGCACAGAGAGCTGTAGAATGGTGGTTGTATGAGTGTGAGTCTGGCTAACCAGCACTAAACTGTTTAGCTTGTCTCTTTGCTGCAAAGGTATCTGGGTGTTGTGGCTCAACTTGATACCACAAAACTGAAGTGAGGAGCTCAGACTTTCTGCAATTACTTTTGCTTAATGTGGCTATTAAGACCTGCCTGTGCAGTTGCTATGGTGGGACCTCTGGGCAGAAGGCTTCTAAAGTAAGTTCAAAGCTATTAAAATTATATTTTTAAGACTTTATGCATGCAGGCTCATGTGGTAGTGCACCTCTGTTACACATTCATTGAAAAATGAGAGAACTATACAGGTATCTATATTTTTTTCAATGGAGGTGATGGCTATCATGTCACAGTATTTCCAAAGCTGGACTTTCAAACGTGACTATTTTTAGCCAGATCCAGTTCTGCCATTCTCTACTCCTCAGTGTAGCTCAGCCTCTGAGCATAATGAACCTATTAGTATTTTATGAATTGAACTCTTTTTTTCTCCTGGGGGAGGGAGGGCCTCCTGAGTATGTTAAGCAAAGCAGAATTCATATGAATCATATGGCTGAATTACAGAACATCTACTCATGCCCTTGAACTTTATGATCTGCTGCAAAAGGCACGAGCATTGTAAAGGTATGGAAAAGGCAGGATCTGGGATCAGCACTCACTATGTCAAACATTAGTTAAAGCTGAAGAAATGCAAGTTTGTTGTGGAAACAAAGAGAAACACACAACAAAGTCTGCTGGAACTGAAGTTTCTGAGATAATTAGGAACCCTGCTTTGACAATCTTATCATCACCTTCCAAAATACATTGGCTAAAAGTTCTCTGGCATTTTTTCTTCATTTTAAGTTCTGTTTGGAAAATCTAAACTCCATTTACTATTGAATTTATGTTGACACATATTCCTGAAGCACAAGAAAGATTTGAAACTATGAAGCCTAATGGTACTGCTTTGCATTTTTAGCTTTAATGAATAAGATTTCTTTAATGCTTTAATGGCTGAACAAATAGCCTGATACTTCTTGTTTTTTGTTTTTGTTTTTCTTTTTTTTTAAGGGGTAGGTGTTAGTTGTTTCCCTCCAGCCCCCCTGTTTTTCTTTGTTATTTTTATTTTTTGGGGGGTTTATTTATTTGTTTGTTGGTTTTTTTGTTGTGTTTTTGGGAGTTTTTTTGACTTTTTTTAAAAAATTTTATTTGTGTTCTAGTTCCTGCTAGATAAAATTCACTACAGCTGCTTTGGCAGAGGCTGTGCTGTATTGAGGACTTCGATTTTAGCCACATCCTTTTTGTTATCATATTTTGAGGCGTAAGATATACTTGGGGCTTTTTTGTCTGTGACTTTGGGAATTTTAACATTTTAAACAATATGTGTTCTTGGGTCTGAAGGACTGATTTTTTTTTCATTTTATTCAGAGCCTTTAGTCTCCTTAGCTTTTATTTGCACAACATTATGCATGCAATTTGCAGATTCAAATGGTAATAAAGGTGCTCTTTTTGCTGGACAAAGAAGCTCATTCATATAACACAGTGTGGCACATGAAATGAGTGGCTCCAAATTCTGCTTGAGTAGAGAAAAGCACAGGAACTTTAAAAGTGCACGTATGTTTTCCTAAATCTGCACAACACGACACGCTGTGAAGACAGCATTCAGCTGCATTTGCTCAGAGAGCACACTGATAGACAGATGGGCTTTGAGAACAGAAGTGACAAATGTCATAAATTTCTCTTAAAGACAAGTGCTATCATTTCTGCTACTTGCTTACATATGTTTTCAAGCATGACTGTCTTAAGTGTTGCTAAGTTACATTGCACTGATAATTCGGTTGCACCTTGGGGCTTTCAAGCAAGGGTTAAATTCTACAAGAATTCTGTTACTCTGAGTTTTTCAACTGATTTGTACTCGGTGGATGCAGACAAAGCAAGATTGCTCAAGTGGCCCTACACTGGACAGATAATTACACTCTGAAAGAATACAGGTTGTCTTGTTTTGTTTGGTCTGTTTGGCTTTTTTTAGTTTTCATTTGGAGCAGATTGCTGTGAGTGTTGTCTATTTTGAAAAGGTTTTTCTGAGCACAAGTATAAACAGGCCCTGTTCTCACTTGCTATGAACTTCTCCTAGCTCAGGAAGTTGATCACTTATCTTCTGACTGTTCCCAGAAAGCATCCTAAAATATGCTAACAGAATCTTGCCTACTCTATTGTATTTGCTCTGGGTTTCCTTTGTTAGGATCCCCTCCTTTATTAGAGGAGACCTTGTTCAAAAGAAAAAAAACACTAGGAAACACCTCTCTTGTGTTATCTTCTCCCATTTCATAACCTCAAATGTTAACGACTGAATCTCTCTTGAACTCAAACTGCCTGACCAAGTGCTGCCTCCTGCAATGTGACAGGAGAGCAAACAGTGGAGCTGTCCTAAGATGAATTTTCCCTCAGGAGGGATCAGGTGGAAAGTTACTCAGGCTGGCTGAACTTGCCCAAGGCTTCTGCTGGCAAACACTCCTGAATGAAGGCTTGGGATTGTGCAGCTGCAGCTGTGTGTGCTCACTCTGGTTGTGTTTAAAGTAGGGTTCCCATCTGGAACTGTTTGGATATTTGTTCACCCCCGAGCCTGTAGACTTGTGGTGATGTGATGGATCTTCCTATTCAGACTGAGGAGTGCATTGACTTTTCAAAATGAAAACTATTTTCTCCATCTGACTAGGAGTGTTTAATGTGTTTCTAGAGTTGGTTTGATGGGAATGTAGGATAGCCCACCTAAACCAAGTGACACCCAGGGAATGTTGTGAATCAGACAACTGAGCTGTGACAAGTGAAAATGGGAATTATTTCACTTTGCTTTACCTGAAGCACACACAGGTTAAACAGCCAGGTTAGATGCTTCTTGTGATCATTCTCCATTTGTTTCCTCAGTGAACAGTGCCTAAATAGACTATTCTCTCTTGAATGTGTGCAACTTCCAGAGGAGATAATATGAGATACTTGAATTTGACTAGGCCCTCAAATTTATGATTGAACACTGAAGTTGGTATGAGACATGGGGAAGAAATGCTCTGTAGCCTGTGCTCCTTTAAAGTCATTTTCAAATGTAAAGTGCATGATTATGACCGTGATTTGTCGCATAGTAGAGATTTGGAAAAATAAAAAGCATTTGTATGCTTTGGAATTACTTTTAAAAATAATTTTGAAACTAAAGTGTGGTCAGATAATTGTATTAACATTTGCAAAATTGCCAAGCATAATGTTATATTACTTAGGGCAGGAATAGTTTTAAGAATGAATCCAGGGGCTTTCCATAGCTATTTACTGATGACAAAAGATAACTGAGAGATGGAAAACTGTAAATATGCAGAAAATGTGTTCAAATACAATCCTCATGGACATCTTTCTCTTAAATTTGGTCTTACAGTATCACAGGCAATGTATGTTATCCTGTGGGATAATTAACAGTGCTGATGTGCAGGGAATAACCAAATTACCTATGTTCAAATACAATCCTCATGGACATCTTCTTTCTCTTAAATTTGGTCTTACAGTATCACAGGCAATGTATGTTATCCTGTGGGATAATTAACAGTGCTGATGTGCAGGGAATAACCAAATTACCTGGTCCAGCATGGCTGATGTAGGCTGTGCAAGATGTTTATAGTCCTTGCATGGGAAATGTGTTAAATGCAGACTGTTTCTCATTTTAGGCTTGGTGTTCACTGGGTTTTTCCTCAGCAAAAGGCAGTATTGGCCAGGAGGTAACTGTAGTGCACCTGGCCTTGGTGTAAGTTAATTGTAGCTTCTGCTAAGGTGCTGTCTGCATGGGTAGCTTGCTTTTTTTTTTTGGTTGGTTTTTTTTTGTTGTTGTGCAAGTGTGGAAGGCAAAAAGCTGAGGCGATGACATTACTGTCACCTGCTTAAAACAGTATGAAGTTCTTCAAGAATCGGCATAATCTCCAGGGCTCACTGTTTTCCATGAAAGCATTTATTTCAGTCAAAATACTTCACGTTCTTCTCTACACAGACATTTCAAGAAAAGTTAAAAACATGCCATTTTAAAGGGAAGCCTTACCTTTCTTTGCAGTTGTACTTGCTTTTCAGTAGATTGTGCCATTGTGGAATGAAATCACAGACCTTATTAGGAACAGAGGATTAACATGGAGGGTAAATAAACCGAGATGCTTCTAATAAAAGTTGTAATTGAAACAGTTTTAGATTGGTGAACAAGACTTTCTGTTCACCTTCTTGATTTTTATTTCACTGTTTTATCTAGCATCATCCTCAGTAACCTACCCTTTAATTCTGTTTAAATTAAAACCAAGATAGCATCTCCCTTTTTTTCTCCCCTGCTTTATTTTATTTTATGTGTGATTTGCCCTCTCAGAGCAAGGGGAAACAATCTTGCCCATCTGCTTGTAAAAGCATGATGAATCTTTTGAATATGCGAATGTAAGATCTGTTGTTCAAGATGTCATGTTTTTCCCTCTGTTGTTAGCTGGGAGACAACACGGAATACCCTGATTTACCTGTGTAATCCCAGTGTGTCTCAGGTGCCAGGACTTGCTGTTGAGATCAGCATGTCTCCTGTCAGAAATGGTTGGAGTGAGACAGGGACGGCACGACCACTGGGCGCAAAAAGCTGCAGAGGTTAGGATTCAAGGACAGCCAGCGTGGCAGTGATGTGGCAGTGACAAGTTGTCAAGCGAGCAAATATGAAAGCGGGGTCGGGAGGGAGGGAGAAGGAAAAAAAAATCTTGTCATTCCTGATGAAATATTCAGCGTAGCAGGTAGCAGTGGGCTGAATGGGTTGCGCTCATGAGTTTGGGGATTGCTTGCAGTGGAGAGGTGTCCTGGGCTTGTGAGGGCTCTTTGCTGCCCTGATGGCTCTCCACAAGAGATGCCCGGCACAAATCGCCTGCTTTAAATTTTTGATTAAGTATTGCACTCCTGTTTATAGGAGTAGCAACATCAGGCTTGGGTCAGACACCTTTTAGAGCCCTAAACTGCTGGTAAGTCATCCATATAGATCCTTGAGTGATTATGGAGGGATGTTGTTGTAGAGAAATTTGGAAAGGAAACAGTGATGGCAGTTCTGAATGATCATAAATAATTGTCATTAACAACTCTGCTGTGTAATTTAGTGGGTTTGTTTTCAGACATTTTAAATTTTATTTTGAATTTTTCATACTGCGTTGAGTTGAAACACTTCTGTTTGTGGTTCTGTGTATTCCACAGTACATGAGATAATAGCATAGTTTATTTGTCCCTGAAACAGACTGCAGTAATACGGTGACTTTCATCTCCTGGCATATTTGCAGAATTCTTGATACCAGTTTTCTTAATGGTAATAGCTGTTCACTACATGCACATTATTCCTTGGATCAGGAAGACTTTCCCCAGCCTGCATATGTGTATGTGCACACTAATCCTGCATGTATATGCAGAATAAATGTTAATTTAAGCTTGATTAGTGTAATCTCATTAAGAATAAATACTACAAGAAGTGTGTCATGATTCCCAGTGAAGTCCTTGAAGAGCTTGCTGTAATATGAGGAAAAATGGTGTATTTCTCTTCTGGAAGTATGCTTGCGTGTTCTGCTATGTGGGATTTAGCAATTTAGCAATCATAGTTCTTTTTGTCAATGTGCACAATTGTTCTTAAATTAGTAAACACAATCCAGTGCTTTATTGTGGATATACATGGAAAAATGCTTTAAATATGTCTTGTGTATTAAATTTCTTCAGGGTATACTTTTAACTGCCATCAGTTACTTTTTAAGTTTAACTTTTCATTTCTTTACATGAGGGAGCAGCTGCATATTGACAACTAGTGATGCTAAAGGGAGGAATAGAAAGTTGTCTTTACTATCCTACTCTCTCCTTCCTATAAAAAACAATTTAATTATTTTTTAATTAATCTGCAGCTGCTTAGGTTATAGCTGTGGTAGTGGAGGGATAGAAGGAATGAAAACACCCTAAATCCATAGTCAATAAGTCAGTATTTAAAAATGGATAAATATTACTTTTTAGCCTTACAGAAATAGGCTTAGTTGCTTGAGAACATAGATGGAAGGAAAAATTCCTAAGGCAAAATGGTCTTGGAATGAAAAGAGAAAAGAAGTTTAACTGAAAACAAAGCTATGAAAATGTTTAATGGTTCAGTGTGGGTTTGTCTCATGCAAGAGCAATACAGCTGAAGAACAGCCATAGGAGTTTAAATATAAAAACAGACACCAGAAAAGTGACAGGAGTCAGTGCAGAGGGAAGGAGAGGAGGGTCTGTCAGCTGGGATCTCCTCCACCTGAGGGCTGGGGAGCATCAGCATCTTTGCCTCAGCAGAGCTCCAACAACTGCGCTGGAGCCAAAGCCGCGCCAGGCGGGGATTTGGCAGGGGATTCTCAGAGCTGCAGGCTGGCTCTCACACTGCCATGTGCTCTCACTCCCTGCTGCTGCTTACTGCAGGTGATAGCACAAAGATATCAAAGACTTCCCAGTCAGTCTCCCTCTCCAGAGCGCCATGGCTTTCAAGTAAAACAACAACAACAAAAAAAGTGGAAGAGTTTTTTTGAGGTGGACTAAAGCAAAAGACCCCAAACGATAAATGCTGAAATCCAGCAGAGAAGTTGTTCAATATTGATAATGTGGGTATGTGAGATGTTCTTTTCTCGGCATCAAGGTGGCATCTGAAGGGCTTGTAAAAGAGAATTTGGACTCTGATTTTTAAAATGCAGATTTCTAGCTTTTTTTCACTTGCAAACTTTCCTTGGAAATGTAATGTCATGCTTCATATTAATGGAAGACCTTTTCAGCTACCATATTATGAAATATAAAACTTTTCATTCCTTTCACTTCTAGAAAAGGAGAAATTGTGAAGAACACTCACAACCTCCTCCTCCAGAGGACTGCTCCTACCCCTTTGTACCCCATCTATTCCACTGATTATTTGGGCACCCTGTAGGAAGGTGTACATTTGTGCATATTCCTTAAAAATTGTGAGAAGTACCTCTTAATTAAGACTTACACAGACACTAACTGACCACTTAATTTTTGCTGTAATAAGTGCTGACATTGATTTTTAAATTCTTTTAAAATATATCATTCAGAGCCTTTACACACTCCCATTATGTGCTAGGGGATGTGGTGTAGTCTCTGGTGTTGTCTGAGAGTTAATGTGCTTCCAGTTTTGTCAGTTTGGCTCTTGCAGAGGAATAATTGAGTATCTGTAGTTTTAGACACTTGTTCCTGGTGGGTCTTGCTGTTGCCCATCTTCACCTTGTGAAGACTCTCACAAGCTTCTTTTTCTATGAATAAGTGATAAAGTGCCAGTCAGTGCTGTCTTTAGGGTCACTTTGGAATTCAGCTCTCTGAAAGGTGGCTGGTAAGGGATATTTTCATTCATCTGGGAATGAAAAGTTGCTGCAGCAATCTCATGTGTATTTCTCCTGTGTCTGATGCAAGCAAAAATACTGGGAGAGACAGAAAACTCTGCTTTTCTGTAGCCTGTTTACTTCTATGGTTTTAGAAATCATGATTGTTTTGTAATCTTGTGAGTCTTACCTGAGAGAACTTAAAATCCTACCAGGTGTCTGTGTACATTACACAGTGACTGCTCTGACATTTGTGTGGAGAGGCACAGCAGTGATTGTTTTGCGCAATATCCATAATTTTCTTATTTTAAGGCTCTGACTTGGTCAAGTATTTAGGCGCATGCTCACTTATGGCTGTTTTGCTTCACATCAGTGATGGTTTTTTTTTTTTTGCACAGCTAAGAAATCAGAAGCCTCTAAAAATCTAAATATAAGTCTGTAGGAAATTTGGCGAAACCATCATTTCACCAAATCCTGTTATTGCTCAGTGAGTATTGCTCAGCTCTTGTTTGAGCCATGTCTTACAGCAAAAAGACACCTCGTAGGTAATGTGTGTCCTGGCTTGCCAAGCTGCTTAAAAAGTCTCTCGTTGTCTGCACTGTAACATTCAGTAGCGTGTATTACTAATAGAATAAAATGAAAAATGTATTTCTTTAACACTGTCATCTCTGTCTCTGACATGCATCTTGAGATGATTTGCAAATGCTCAGTTGTGTAAGTGGCTTACAGAGGAAAATCAGTTAGCCTCTAATGTTATGCTGATGCATGGCCAGTTCCTTGAACCCATTAATGAACTAATCTCTGATACTCTAATAAATGGTATTCTTGCATTTGGATACTGCACATTTTGTCTCAGGTAAAATCAACATTAAAAAAAAATTAAATGGATCATGGGCCTTATCCTTCCTTTTTCTTATATGTCCTTTGAGAGATATTAGGAAGTTTGCTATCCAAAGCAAAAATGATGTTGTATATTTTTCTTTTTTCTGTGCTAAAACAAGATTAGTAAAATCTTCACTTTGCTTTTGGCTAACCACTGAGATAAACAGCAACCTCTACACACAGAACAATCTTCTAAAACAATATACCAGGACACTTGTATTAGGCACAAGGTAATTTTTCTTTATTTCCCTTTCTATCATCACTGATTATGAAAATAGTTTTGTGTAAGTACAGATTCTCTCTCCCTTATAATCAGCTACCTCCTGCCCAATTCCTTAATTAATGACATAATTCAGTGTTCTGGACATCACAATCACTTCCAGGGTTGTGAAATATGATCAGAGCTGCCTGGAATGTGTGTAGTGAGCCCCCCAAGCAAAGGTCGTGCCTCTGTTTTGTTTTCCTATCCACAGAAAAAAATATGCTCTAAATCTGGATGATTTTCATCTTTAGATTAAAGAATGAACAATTGAAAACCTCCAGAGAGAGAGAGAATAAGTATAAAACTTCTAGAAACAGCAAAAGCTCCGGTAATCTTCCTTCTTAAGCTGTCTCAGAAGTCTGTTTCTGAGTGCCTGGAGTACTGCCCACTGTGGGACAGAGGTGGGGAATCAAATCTCCAGGTGTCACTTGTCTCAATTTTGGTGTTTTTTGTTTTTTGTTTTTGTTTTTTTTTTTTTTTTTTATTTTTTTTGTTTTTGTGATGTCACTTGTCTCAATTTTGGTGTTTTTTTTTTTTTTTTTTTTTTTTTTTTTTTTTTTTTAATTTTATTGTTGTTGTTGTTTTTTTATTTTTATTTTTTAATTTTTTTTAAATTTATTTTTTAAATTTTGGAATCTGACAGGTCAGGACTGAGAAGTTCCAGTGTGTTTCACCTTGTAGTGTAAACCATTTCTCAGCAGTTGTGTCTGTCAGTGTTTAACCCCAGCTCAGCACCACCAACTGCTCACTCCCTGCAGAGCTGTGGGACAGGGAGAGGAGCAGAACAGGAAAACTGAGAGAGCTCCTGGGCTGAGGTAAAGACAGTGTAAAGTAAAAGCCATGCACCCAAACAAGGCCGGGATTTCATGCTCTGGGTGCCATGGGCAGCAGGCAGGTGTTCAGCCTTCTCCAGGAAATCTGGGCTCCATCCCACACAGCAGGGACTTGGGAAGGCAAACACAATCCTTCCCATCCTGCCCTCCCTCTGTCACCTGCTCCCTCCACATTTCCAGCATGGAGGTGGGACTCAGTGATCTTAGAGGTCTTTTCCAACCTAAATTATTTGGTGTGGTGTGAAATACACCGTGGGTCAGTTGGGGTCAGCTGTCCCAGCTGTGTCCCGGTGCAGTCACTGCTCAGGTGCTGGGAGAAGCAGAAATGGCATTGCCACTGTGAGAGCCCTGCCCAGCAATAATGAAATCATCTCTGTATTTTCAACACTGCTTTCAGCACAAATACAAACCACAGCCCCACAGCAGCTATGAAGAGAATTGACTCTGTCCCAGCCAAAACCAGTTCACTTTCAGCTTGACTGTTCAAACATCAGGGGCAGGAAAGAGGGTGGTTAATGCTTCACTCCACAGGTATTGACAACCAGCTGGAGGATCTGGGGTGTGTGGGGGGAAATCCAAACCCTAAAGTCATTCAGTATTTCAATGGAATTTATCTAAGCCACATATCTTTGCTAGAGTGTGTATTTTTTCTAGTCTGTAGAGATGTTTCCAGTAGAGTTCCAGAATAATTTACAGTGCTCCCCTAAAAATCCCCAACTCTGTTCTGTAGCTCTGCACCTTTCAGTCTCTGTCATAAGCTGCTGTTGTTACATTGCTGGTTGAGTGTGTAAATCCATTTATTTCCTCAGTGAAAAACCACCACAGAGCTCCTGAGATTTTGCTCTGTGAGTGCCAAGGTACTTTGCATACTGTCTGAGTTTCTTTTCCTTGGGACATGCAAAATGTACAGGTCAGGTTTACACTGCCTCTGGTTTAGGTAAATCTTTTCACTTGCTTCCTGTATTGGTGAGTTTGCTCTAATGTCTGTTCACAAATCTATCTGAAAAGGCACAAATTTTATTCAAATTTGCCGTAATTCCCCTAATCTTAATGTTTATTTTGATGAAGATCTAAAGGTGAATGACAGTTAACACCTCCCAGGTAAAATGCAGTGAATTTGAAGATATCTGGCATTGACTAACTTAAAAAGTTTTTAGTAAGCCTGGGGAATTTTTTAGAAAATAGCTGTTTAGTACTTTGCCAAATATTTAGGTGCTCTTTTCTTTTCTAAAAAAATTTTCTCAGAGTTGCTGTATTGGCTTTACAACTGGAATATCTCTAATTTAACATAACTGATGAGAACAGAGGGTAAGATTTCATACAAGTCAATGGTTCTTTATTCCTTTCTTGAAATAGTTAGAACTACATTAGACCATGGGACAGGGAGGGCCATGGGACAGGCCACACACCCCACAGGGTGGGGTTTTTATTTCTGAAAGGGAAAAAGAAGGCTTATGGCAAATGGATTCTCTCTGTGCTGGACAAAAGATTAGCAATATTTCACACACTTCTTATATACATAAAAAGAGTGTGAACTATTTTATATACATATAAATTATACATATATAAAATTATACAAATATATAATATAAAAATAAAATTATATATTAGTTATATATAGAGTATATAGCTAAATATATAGATTTATATTTATAAATATTAAAATTATATTTATAATTATATTAATATCCCTGTCTATATAAATTGGGAATTTTCCTTTTCTATCTACTCCTTTTTTTTTGTCTACCTCAAGTCTCTGAACAGGTTTAGTTAATCACTGCTTATATCAATATGTAATTCGGATACGGTGGTTGCAAATTTTGATTCCCATTTCTTTTGAGTTGCTTGACGAGAACTAAGCAGCTGGGGAATGGTTCTTATAAAATTATACATCGAAAGTAGTGCAGGCGCAATGGAAATATTAATGAACGTGATTGTTTTGACACATAAGAATTAGAGCATGTTTAAATATTATACATAGTGTATGAACTGCTGGCACAAAATTAGAAACATGAGATTTTTTTTTGTCTAGCAAATATAGTTCGGCTTTAAGTTCTTCTCAGAGTTAAAGAAGTCAGTTTATTTAAGTCAGCTTCTGAGGCCTTTTAAAGTCTCTGTATTTCAGATTAAATGCAGCCAAAGACACTGCATATAAGAGGGGTTTGGTGAACTCCAAAGCTGTTTCAATTCAAAAAACCAGGTTAATCCACCCTAATTTACTCTATGTTCCATTTTTATGTTTATAAAATGGAATTTACTGTTGGTTTTTTAGCAGTGTTAAAATTTACATTTGGTGAATTCTATACTTTTGGCATAATTTATACTTTTTACTCTTTTGCCCATTTTTTTTTTAATGCAAATAACAGTAGACATACAATGCATTTGTCTGATGTCCTAAAATAAAATGCAAAATTTACAGGGTTATAAAACCTTGGGTTAGAAAAGATTTAGAGGATCTTGAGCCAGGGCTATTTTCAGATGTTTGTATTGGGGTGTGTGGGATTTGCAGGATGTTTTATGCTAAGAGCTTTTCAAAGTGTTTGTTTAGTAATACTGTCTGTTGTGGTTTTTTCATGTTTTACAAACTGTCCTTGTTTTAAATGGCAAGATACGATCCCAAAATTTTAATGGCCAAATCTGTCCTAGAAAGTATTCAAATATTCAGCTGTGATTGGAACAGTCAGTAGGCTGATATTTTTACATTTGGGCTTCATGATGGAATTCTGTTTCTTAGCTTTATTAATGGAGGCTTTTGAGACTTTTTAAAAAAGGATAATAGAGTTTGAGATATGGAAATGTGTGCTGGAAGGCTTGTTTTTTAAGTAGGAAACTAAATATGTCTTAAAGGATAACTTTGTTTAAATTACTGAAATTATGAATAGTATATACTTGACCTGCTTTTAAAATTACTCATATTTCTTTATAATATAATGTAATTCATGCAGCTAATGTGTTCTGTTTTTAAAAATTGAAAAATCAAGTGTGTACATCAGCCAGCTCACACTTCTATCCATAGGCATCTCTATGGAGAAGTGTCATCTTGGTATACTGATCATTCTGGGGTTAGACTGAACTCTGAATTCCTGGTTCACTCAGATTTCTGAATGACAATGCCGTCTAGTTAGAACAGATATAAATTCCTAGTTGAAAGTGGTCAAATAAACAAGAATGAAAGTTGCAATATAAGAATTTAAATTTCTTAAAGAATGTTTTATTATTATTTTATTAAAATAAATAGAAATAGTTAATCAAATATCTATTCCAAAACCCATTGATTTTGATCAACAGAGTTTCCCTCGTGTTCTGTGTCAAAGTCAGACAACCTTATTCTAGTGGTTATCTTGTGTGCAAGCTCTAGTTTCAAATGCTGTACAGCCTAGGACAGCTCTGTCAGGGTTACACAGAGCTTTTGGGTGGTCTCTGGATGTACCTCTTGGGCTGTTGTCTCTCAAGCCAGGTATCTGACATTCTGCTTGAGAATTTGGGGAATTTGCACTGCCAGTAGTTAAGATGCTTTCTACTGGCTTGTTTGATTGCCCAGATCAATTCAACCTTTAATAACTTGATCAGCAAAGAATTGTCTTTGGAATATTTTAAGGAGTCTCTAATTCAGCTTTCTTTGGCAGAATTTCACTTAAGTGTTGTGGGAAGAAAAACATTTTTAGTACAAGACATGACCATTGAAATTTCCTTACTGAGTGCTGGACAGTGACAAGTGGACATACCCAGGCCCAAAATATCAATGTAAAATACTTTGGAATATCTTTTAAAATTAATCTTTTCATCTTCCCTTTTCCTCCATAACTGCATGCTTTGTCAGGTGAAGTTTACTCGTAAATTCCACTAGAGGATGACTTATGTGCTTAATTAAGTCTCTGGGTTATATCTTAGACTACACTCAATCTGTGCAGCAGATGCATGTCCTGCGTTTCTGACCCTCATCAGTAGTTCCAAAGAGAATTTGGTTGTGCAACTCCATGGCTTTAGCTTGCAGGAGGAAAGGCTGAGGAAGGTGAGATGATCTTGGTTTTCATTGTAAGACAGGTACTTAACTTACAGTGCTTGTATTCTCGGTGAAGGTATTAATACTTGTAGATATTGTGCAGGAATAAATAGTTTTGCAGCTCTCAGGTTCCTGCTGTTTACTTGAGCTGAGTACTTGCCTGGTTTTGTTTTGTTTTAACCAGCTGCACTGGGAAAGAGAGTAGTGAATAGAGAGACCTGCAGAGACCAGCTGAACCTGACAGAACCTGCTGCAGGAGAGTAGCTGGCTTCCTGCAGGAGGTGCAGCCTGCAGGTGTGACTGTGGCTGCACTTCTGCAGGTTGTGACTGTGGCTGCAGGAGGTGCAGCCTGCAGGTGTGACTGTGGCTCTGGAGAAGGTGCAGCCTGCAGGTGTGACTCACCTGGCTCTGGAGAAGTTGCAGCCTGCAGGTGTGACTGTGGCTCTGGAGAAGGTGCAGCCTGCAGGTGTGACTGTGGCTGCAGGAGGTGCAGCCTGCAGGTGTGACTGTGGCTCTGGAGAAGGTGCAGCCTGCAGGTGTGACTCACCTGGCTTGGGAGAATTGGTTCTTTCCCTCGTGGGAGTTCAGGCCTAGGTTTGGACAGAAGGAGGTTTCATGGTGTTTAATGCACTGAACACACACACAGGTAATGACTGTGCCTCAGAGCAAGAAGTCCTAATAAATCTCTGTGTCTGCTCCCTGGTGCCACCCATGGAGGGAGCTGTATGGTCCAGGGCCATGAGGCCAGGAGAGGGGTCTGTATGCAGCAAGGAACTTTGCCCCTGAGTTTTTGAAAGCTCTTGGCCTGGTGTGTTTCTCCCATTTCTGAGCTAGCTCTAATCTGTTTAGTATCTGGCATTTCTTTGTTTGGTGTCATCATGGTGTTCCTAAAAGGGTATGTTTTGCCCCTTGGAAAAACAAGAAATTCTTGTATGTTGTCTGTAATTAAAAACCCCAAACCAACAAGACCAACCAAACAAAACCAAAATCCCACAAAAAATCTAAACAACTACCCAAACACAGAAATACAGTGACTTGTTTATATAGAAGTAATATTTTTTCTTTCTTTTTGATATATTTCTCCCTGTGGCGTGTGTCTGTGATACACTGAGGTTTGGGGTGGTTTATTTTGTAGCTTACATTCAGGATAACTGCAGGCAGTAATGTTAAGAGTGAAGCTTGTTTGTTTTTTGTTTACATTCTTCTTATTAAATCTATTGGCTGTTTGTTTTCAGATTGGTTTCAGTTATTTACTGTTTTTCCTAAAATGATATTTTGATGCTCTTTTTCTCTGCTGTTGCTCTTGATGGTTTGGTATTTATTGGAATGCAGGAATCATGGTGAGGATATTGATCTGTGCTGGTCTTTTTTTTCTTTCTTTCACATGGTCATTTAGATTGAGCCATCTGCTTGCCTAATAGTAGGAATGCTGAAGAAAGACATTTTCTTTTCAGCTCACATATGAATTGTACTTTTACATAGCGGTTATTCCCTTGCAAATAAGATTGAACTATGAATTGGTTGCATCATGTATAAAATCATGAAAACGAATGTTCCTCCAAAATATTTTCTTTGGTGTTGGTTCTTTGTCACTGCCCCACTATGGATTCAAGCTGTGACATATGAAGTGCATTTTTTCTGTAATCGCTGCTGTAAGCGGGCAAGAAAAAGGACCATCTTTATTCTGCTAATTTTCTCACAGTTAATATGAGAAAAAAAACTTTGATAAATGGCCTTCATCCAAGGGTCTGAAATACTTTGCAAGATGGCTTTGTGTGGCATTGTTGATTAGGAGAGGGAGGAGGACACATCTCCTGGAAATCTGCTCCATGCTGAGGACTGCCAGTGAGCCTGCACAGGAATGCAAATAGAACCTGCAGAACCTGACCCCTGGGCCCCACCCACTTTAGAGAACTGAAATTTATTTTAAGCAAAATTTATATAAAATTCAATACTTGACAGTCTGAAACTAACCAAATATCTTGTGTCCTTTTGATTGAGTGATTAAGTGGGAAAATAACACAGGCAGGACATGTTGTGGTGGACGTGGTTTAGCCTGGTCTCCATTGCATTCCTGGTAACCTGAACAGGCCACTCTGTGCATTGGTCACAGAACTGGCCATGGACTGCCATGATGGGGGCTCCAGCAGGTTCTCCAGAGAGGTGCCACAGGCAAGTTTAATATTTGTTAAATTGCAGGCAGGAGTAGACAGGGCAGAGGTGGTCCTGCAGGATGTTGCTGACTTCTCTAGGCTAAAACATGGGGGTTTCCTGGGTTTCTTTGAGAGTCTGGCGATGGGAAGGCTCTGCTGTGACATCTGTCTGGAGTAACCCCGTTACCAACCTCTAAACTCATAATTGTTCTCTCAGGAGGAAAATTTACCCCTTTGCAGAGGAAACCTGTGCAATCAGCCCAAAGAGATGTGTGACTTTCGATTGTCAGGAATATCAGTAATGCTGTTAAATGAAATCCTTCAGTAGTTTGACTGCTAGACATTATGGGTAAATCTGGTTCACATTTAGTTTCCACTAAGCTGTGTCTTTCTTATCTGTTTGCTGTCTCATTATTCCTTGGTAAACTCTGTAATTTCTAGCCCTGCACTTGGGAACACTCCTTGGCATGCAGTATGGTTGTCTTAAAATTCACTGTAACATCTTAGCCCTCTTGCATGACGTTTCTCAAACTCTAGATTCCTTTCTGATGTCTCCAGTGGAAAAGGGTGGAAAAGCATGTCTGGGATTCCACTTCTGCAAATCCTTCTGCTTGTAGTTACTTCAGCAAGTAATCCCTTTGAAATCAATAGGGAACATTCCCTGTAGTAAAAGTTAGAGTCTGAAATGTCTTACACAATAAAGCCTAAGGCTGGGAAACACTACAGAATGTTGTATGACTTCATTACAAAGTGCCTCACCACAAAAAAAAAAAAAAAGGAAAAAAAAAAGAAAAAAAAAAAAAAAAAAAGAAAGAAAGAAACCCCATCTTAAGTAACAACTAATGAGCTTGTGTTCAGAGAGTGAGACAGTAAATAATTTTGGAAACTATTGGATTTTCTAGTTGTCATTATTTAAAGTACCTACAGGGGCTTTGTTAAAATCTCAGCTTAAATATTTCAACTTTGAAATAGTGCTTGTTTCAAGAGCACATTAGAAAATCAAGTCTGATCTTTGACATATTCTATGCAATGTTCTCTGCCCTCACTTATAATCTTCCATGGCCACTTCCCATCCTTTGGTTTTACTTCATTCCCTCCCAACCCTGTTGGCAACCAGCTGTTCTGGTGAGTGTGTAGCTGTGATATCTACTAGTATTCTTCTGGATTAAAAAAAAATAAACATGTAGAAAAGAAGTATTTGACAAGTATACAGTTTTAACCAAATATTGAAGTAAATAAGAGTATTTTGAAAAGCATCTCTGAGTCAGGACTTAAATAGATTACAGCTTAATTAGCAAGGCCAAATTATGTCTGGAAGCACATTTGTAAATTTTGGTAGAAACTGCTCCCATATCTCTGGAGTTAAGAGTCTGACCTGCTTTTCCACAGCAAGAGTACACAGGCAATGTGCTTCTTCTAATGACAAATTTTCAGAGGCCACAAATTTTGGTTTAAATTTTTCTCCTGAATATAGAGGAGGCTTTTCATGCTGCTGGAGAGGAAACAATTTGATTATTCATGATGTGAAATCATAAGTGAAAATATGAAAATCTCTTTCCAAATCCTCCAAACTGAATAATGACTCAGTATAGATGTCCACTTGCAGTGAATGGAACCTAAAGTGTGTTGCTGAGAACAAGTTTTTGATGAAAAAAATACAGGTGAAAATGCTGATTTTTAGGTGGTGAAAGAATTCTGTGCAACAACCTCCAGCTCATGTTTGAGCCTGCATATTTACAGCTGTGAAGCAAAACAGAGAATTTGTGAAGTACAAAGGAAGAAAGTTTTACTGTTTTTTTAAATAGTGGCTTCTGTAATGCCCAGCTGACAGCCCATAGAAATATAATACTATAAAGCTGAGGTGACAGATATGTATGAATGCCACTAAATACAATTTTACAGTGAAAATTTTGTCTTATGAAGGTGAAACTTTTAGATCATATTAGAATTCTAAATTTTTTATGCATAGCAATCAAATGACCTCTCCATATTGCCACATAAAGTATAGATTTAAAGTTAAATGATCCAGTCAGTCATTTAGCATTTTCCTAGGCCATCTTTTTCCAGTAACGAGTTGTTTACATAGGATTCTGTTGTTTCTGTGTTTGTATTACTTACATTTTAAGAATTGAAGAAAGAATGACACGGTTAAAAACTGTTTTTAATAGTCTTTGTTTATTTTTAATACGTAGTGTTCCAGGCTCTTGCTCTAATGATTTTTTTCACACTGCATTGATAATTAAATTCATTCATTTTCCAGGCTGCACAATTCTTTTAAAATAAAAAGTTATGGGTAATAATACCTATTATGTTAAAAGTACAGAGGAGAAAAGGGCAGATCCATAGCTTTTAGTACAAGGAGAGCCAATGGATTTTGCAAGTTACAGGTTTAAATAAATCAGATATCTCAAGTCCGTTCTCTACGCTGCAGGAGTGGTGGGTCTCAAAGAACTGTGTTGTTTTTGTCGTGCAGCAGTGTGTGCTGTGTTTTTCCCAGTAAAGCAGGAGCTGTGGGTATGTGGTGTGCGATCCGTCGCAGGATATTTATTTATAGTAATTTTAGAAATGGTGCTAAGTGTTGGTCCTCTTGGATGACTGGAAACTGTTTGTGTTGCTACCCCCTCACATACACATGGTAGCAATAATCTTCACACCTCTTCCACTCCCCCTGCCAGAGTGATTTCATGTCAATACATTGGGGAAAATATTGTGAACATGTGAAACGCTGGGAACAGAAGATGCATATAATAAAAAAATCACCCCATTCTGATCTTATTTATTGGCTTATAAAGCCACTGCAATTTTTATCTGTTTAATGAGATTTTAGATTTTGCAATTTTTAATTTATGCAAAAGGAGTTTACTACTTAATTACTAATAAAGAAGACATTCTTAGCCTCATATTTATTTTTTTGTCATGTTTACAGAACTCAAGAAGAAAAAACATTATGTCCATTTGGTCAAACACATACTTTAATTGTATTTTGAAAAAAATCAGTGCAAATGAGTTAAGAATTAAAAAAAATATTTAAAATACATAATAATCTTATTTTGTAAAATTTACTTTGTGAGCTGGAATATCACCAGTTTTCAAAAGCAATTCACAAAAGTAATTCTGAAACAGTGATAAATATAAAATGCTTGAATGAAAAGTGACAGAAATCTCGATCAATTTGTAGGTATTTTTTTTTGCTTTTCAGTGCCTGAACTCAGACTCATGAATTCTTTTGGACTCAGTTGGGTGGAATTTTTTTTTCTTTCTTATCTCTGGGTACTTGGTCCTTGATAGGTTGGGCATCTCTTCCCCTGAAATAGCTTTTCTCTTTTTTTGAGCCCTCCTCTTGTTCTTTTTGTCTCTTTACCTTTTGCATTTTACACGTGTTTCTTTTCTTGATTAATCCTCAGTGTAAGTCAGTTAATTCTAAGGTTAATAGAGTTGGTGGAGCCATTGGAGCAGAGTCCTGGGGGGCCCTTGGTGGAGTTTCAACACTAAAAACCCCTTTAGAGGTTTTCATTTTTACCTGCTTTCTTGCAGGTGTATGAAAGGAATGAATGAATGCACAGCCACAGGTGTTCATCCTACTTTCCTCTCCTGTTGGAGGGCTGCTGATGCAATTTTCTCCCAGCAGTGTGTTCCATGAGATTTAGGTGTTGACCATTGCTGATGAACATATGCTCTGGCTGAAGACTGATGCCCAGCCTCATCTAATTTTATTTAATAAGAGTACAATGTCCCAGTTGGAGAGTAAAGATTTAAATCTTCTATTATTTCAGGAGTTGAAAATGTTTTGTTCCTGTCATTTTCTTACTTAAAATGTATCTGCTGCCTCTATTACCTACAGTAATTCTCACCAGGCGTCTCATAACTTTTCATACCTACCTGTAATTAGTGTGGATGGTTCTGCCTAGGGTATCCTCAATTCACAAACTTGTTAAGAACAAATGAGTGACTTACAGGAGATCTGAGCAATAATCACTGATCCCCAAGTTGAACACCACACGACCTGTACCAGTGTCAAGTGCCAACACTGATGCATTTGAAAAGGCAAAGACTGAGATGCCAGCTGAGACACTTGTCCTGTACTAAGGAACAGGATGTTCTCCCCACTAAGGTCCATCACAGAGGGAGTCATGAGGGAGCCCTGATGATCTTTTTAACTCACCTGCTTATATGTGCTGGTACTGTGATCTCCTGTCTCAATTATTTCTGCTAGACATGCCTGAGTGTTCTTTCAGAGCTGAAGACAAGGGTGTTACACTGAGCTCCAGCTTGTGTCTTGGTGGAGATAATGAACTCCCAGATGCTGAATCTTTGAGTTTGTCAGAAGTTGTTAGTCAAATCCTGTAGGAGTACTGAAAGCATTCCTCATGGAAGTCTGGAATCAAAGTAGGTTTGAATCAGCATCATCAAGTTGGATGCATGGCTCCTGTTTGGGCCGACTTCTAATGGAAAGCTTATGAATTAAAAAGAGTCATCCAGAAAGGGAAAGGGCAGGTGAGAGGAAGCAGGCTCAGGAACTCTGAAAGTAGCAAATCCAGTAAATTTTAAGCTAACTTTTAATAAATATGTTGCAAGGGACCTCGGATTATTAGGTGGTGTGATATTGAACAATTCTATTAATAGTGGCAAAACAGGCTTTTCTGAATGACACTTTGTGAATGAGTGAACTGAAGTGAATATATCCTTGAAATCCTATGGGAATGTGACTTCTTGGGTGATTCTAACAGGGAATTTGAACTCTTTATTACAAAAGACTGGCCACCTTGTAACAATTCCAAGCAGGCTTGAGGCTTGGCAGAAATCTCTGTATGAACTGTTTCATTTTGTAACTACATATTGCCCTTCAAAGGGTGAGAAAGCCGAAAATTGCAGCTAATTTAATTACTGTTTTTCTAATGGCTGAAATTGGTATATACTCTTACAGGGTCACTGTCCTGTGAATTTCCTTAACGATACCATATAAAAGGGATTTTGGTGCAAAAATTAGGTAACAATTGAGGAAAAGTGAGCATATGCTTTGCAGTGAGAGGTGTCTGCTGGCTGCCTGAGGGGACCCCTGATCCTTCAATAAACTGCTAAGGTCGGTCTAATGGAGAGGAGGAGAACTTGTGGCAACTAGACCATGTGGAATATATCTGTTTGTTTCAAATTGTAGTTTGAAACAGTCTCCAAATATCCACTGCCAAATCTCGATTCTAGCGAAGATGTGGGGAGCTATCTATTCCCTTCTGCACCTTTTCCTGTAAGTGATGTTCATACATTCTGCAAAGCTTGTTTGATCTAAAATTGTGACATCCTATTGTGGAATATGCTAGGTTTTAGGGAGGTGGGACAGGATTATGGCATTTAAAAGCGAAGTGTTGCTGCTTTCTCTACAAAGTGAGAACCAAGCATCTGCCTCCTGCAGCAGGTGCATGAGTGGGAGAGAGGTCATAGCACAGTACTGGAAGGTCTCTTCTGTTGTTGGGAATTTTCCTGACAGAAAGGGGTATACTCATTGGGGTATACTCATTTTCTTCCCCTTTATACAGTTCAAGGTGTTTTTCAAATGTGACATTGGCTCCTATTGAGGAGAAAGGCTCAGAGGCCTCTGACCCCCTGCAGGTCCTGCCTGAGCCTTTAGCATCCTTACAGGTGCAGTCCTGGGCCCTGAGCTTTCTTCAGCCTGCAGGAGATGTCCTGCCTTACAGGGGATTTTCACTTAAAAACACTAAGTTCCTTAGACAAAAGGAAGTATCTTCCCATTTTGAAGAGTCTGTAAAATCTGTCGTACCATGAATTTATATCACACTATGCAAATATTCTTAAAAACCTTTAAGTTTGCTTTGCAGAAATGTATCAAGGCTTAAAGAAAAAGAGAACATGCTGAAGAGTCCTTTGTGGATTTAACAAACCTCACTACATTTTTCAGGCAGAAATGTGATTTTATGTTACAATACATTTGTGAAAACCCAATTTCGCTATTCAGCGTTGTGTTTATCCTAATAACTAGTTATTTCACTGGCTTCCTCAACAAAGAGAAATAAAAACCAGGAAGAAATTATCCAGTTGGTGGTAAAATCACAGTGTAGGCATACTTACAAGAGCAGAATTACTACAAGTCTTGTTCCTTTGATGAGGGAGTTTTGTAAATTAGCTCATTTTTGTATTCTTGCAACAGACGCATGCAGAGAGCTCTACCCTGCATCCTTCCTGCATTAATAAATAATCATTCTGCATGTTTTTGGCTCTAATCACTTATGCAGACAAAGGCAACTTTAGTAGGGAAAATGTTCCTGTGGAAGGTGTTTGCCTAGCTGTGACTGCAGGTGAGAGATCTGCGTTCTGTGCCAAGTGCTCCCTTGTCCTGTGATCAGATCCTTGATCTGTGCTCCAGTGAGCTGGGGTTTCAGTGCACCTCTCACTTCACTGTTTCTCAACTTTTCTTTGTGAGCAATGAATGTCAGTAAAAAGGGCAAAACCATCCCCCAGCAAACTACCCTACTTAAATCCAGTCTATGACAACATTGTGATTCCTTACGTCTGGAATATTTTTGCAAATCTTAAAAAAACATGTTAATTTGCTTTATATTAGTGTAATGCAGTGTACAAGAACAAGAATGTATCAAATTCCTCACATTTAAAGTATCTGGCTAATAGGCTGTTGAAATGATTATTCCATCAAAACACATGCCCAGTTAACAGTTCGTGATTATCATCCCATGTTTTATACTCAAAATTTATGCCCATATATATTTTTAAATGCTGTGTTATTGCTTATTTCAGCCTTGGAAATACTGCAAGTATGATTAGCAGACAGATTAATATATTTCTTTCTAAGAAGCAACTGATTTTTGGCAATATGAAAAAGTCTTATCCTATTTCTTCATAATTCTAATGAAGGTGTACAATTGATAGCTGAATTTCTCCTGTGAATATATTTCACTTCCATGCAGGCTGTTCCAAAAACACAGCTTCAGCTGTTTCAGAATGCTTTAGAAATAAATTCTCTTCCCCAGTTTTGCATGATTTTTATAAAATTAGGTCAAAGGAATTTTCAATTGAAAACAGTACTTTGTCATATTATCTACAACACATGTCTAGCAAATTTATAAATCCAGTGCTCATTTGAGTAAAGTTCCAAATCATAATGAATGGTTTAGACGGCATTATCATCAATTTCCTACAGGTGCAGCTGTGGAAATCAGTGACTTCAATCAAAAGCCTCTGTCAAGTTTCACTGCACTGTCATTTTTTACATTCAGGTTTTGCTGAAATTAGAAAAAAAGGACAATTCTGTAAATGTCTTTACATCCCTTCTACCTTTGGGTGGTGCTTTTGAGCAGTGCTGTGCAGTTGTTTCTGTTCAAAGAATTTAACAGCACTCATATTTTTACACTTTATACTAACACTGTATTTCTTTCGTGATATTATGGAGTTAAAATTGCACTGTGTGTTTTAACACACATTACAACAACCTCTTAAGGCAAAAAAGTAAATTCATGCAAATGAGTTATGGAAAGGGAAAACAATTGTGCTGCTTCATTCATTGCAAGGATAGTTATTGGGAACAGGCATTTTCCTTCTGTGGACCCTGTGCTTACTGTGTCTCATGAAAGTGTCCATTGATAAGTTATATTTTGAATACTAATCTTTAGAGGGTTTATAAAAGGACACACAGAAAGAATGCATGCTCTATGTAGCTTGCTTTAAGTAATTTCATATTTTCACTTATGCCTTTGAAATATCGTTGATACAGCTTGTTCCTGTTGCTTTGCTGACATCTGAAAATCAGAATAAAGGAGAAACTTCATATTACTGAGGTAGTGGGACACTTCCTAGTTTATAGTACTTTGTATGCCATTGGCTTTTTGCAGCCATGCTGTATGAAACACTGCAATTAAAATCCAGTCACATTCAATAAAAGGGTAATGCTGATCCTGTTGAAGAATTCCCAGTGTAAAGAGCAGTGAAGTTATGCTGAGCTGACCCACTGTACCTCGTGGGGCCAGGAGCCCAGGGCTTCTCCTGCCTTCAGGCATGCAGGGGAACAACCTGCACGTGCCAGCAGACCAACCTGCAGACTGACAGCTCTGCCTCTGGCACCTGGAAAACCACTTGTTGCCAGCAAAATCTTTTTGTAAAGCTGTAGAAACTTAAATCCTGAGGGATTCCTGCTCATTCCCTGTGGGTAGGTAGTCTGAGCTCTGTTAAATCTGAGGGATTGTCATTATGCTGTAAAAATAAATCTTTATTTTGCTAATGCTTTCTAACTTATTTGCTATCTTGTTTTTTTTTTTTTTTCAAGTGCTTGTGTAGTTTCTGTCTTCATGCAGTGCTTGTGTAACTTTTGAACAGGAATTTAAAAAGTTTTAGGCTGTGAACATTTAAATTTTGTCGCAGATGGAAGTGTTGTCAAATTTTTTCTGTTTTAGGCTAAATTGTAAAGGCTATAAATTGTAATTTAGTGGCTTTTTTAAAAAAAACAAATATTTTATGTATATCAAACTATGATAATTTTTTTTATTAATTGGTGGTGCCACCTTTCCAGTATTGGAGTAAGGTTCCTTTCTGTGTAAAGTTGAGGGCTGCCTGTGTCTCTACTTTTCACACCCTCCAGGGGAGAGCAGCTACAACAGCCAGCTCCTGTGATTTTACCTGGACTTTTTAACTGGGCCTCTGTAAAATTCCTTTTAATTAAAGGAAAACCTTTAAAAGGTAAAAAATATTGAGTTTACAGAGGATTAACTTTTAGAATATTCAATTTCTGCTGTGTTTTTCTGCAGTTAGGCAGTGATGGCTGCAGGCACAGCTGAGGCAGAAGCACCCAGAGCTGGGCACTGATTAATCCGTACAGGGGTTTGCAGGATGGGGCTCCTCTTTGCATCTCCAGTTCTGTAACATCAGGCCTCTTCTGCAACACAACAGTTCTTTGTTTTGTGTCCTTGCTGAATTCAGTTTCATGTTAAATATCTTGCCTGTTTGTCTTGTGTCATTCAGTAACAACCCTTTGAAATCTGTCTTAACTGCTTTGGTTTACTTTGTTACCGTGTTCAAGTTTAATCTCAAAATAATGTCCGAGTCCTTCATCCTCCCTAATGAGTTATGAGTTTTCTCTGCCTTTTTTTAATGGTCAAAATATAAAGCATCTGTGTGCTGTAATTCTCGTAATACTTAAATAAATGATGTTTAAGAATATTAAGAAGTACATGGAGGAAAAATTTAGTGTCCATAAATCAATTAAACTAATGCATACAAAATAATCAGTAGTATATGGGGCCAGGCATTTCAAGCATTTATTTTTTTTTCCTGAGTATATGTTTATAATTCAGTGTATCTCTTTTTTCCTGTGCTGCATAGAGGTTTGTGTGCTAAACTGATGCAGTCTCATTTAATAGGCAAGGAAGAGAGGTAATGCTTTAAACCATTTTAAAGAAATAGCATTAATAAAATTTCTGAAAAATAGTAAACCAAACCAATGAATTTCTCAAAGTACACATTCAAAGCAGTTTATTTAATGGGTTCTTTTTTGGGTGGAAAAAGCCCCACTCCCTCTCTAACAGTGCAGCAGCACCCAGGTATGCTGGGATATTAGCAAAAGTGTTGACCATGCAGAATGTGACGAGACAAATGTCTTCTCATTGTGTGAAGCATGAAGGCCATGATAGATGATTTCAAACAACAAAGCGCAGCCACTGAGACAAAATTAGTGTTGTTTTAATTACCAGTGTCTGTAATGTTATCTATCCATAACTGTCTTGAAATAGACTGTCAACAGAGAGAACAGAAAGAGACTTAATACTTCCATGTAGTGTTTCTTAAGTTGCAACTGTGTGCCTTTATAAAAAACATTTAAAATTTTCTTTGAAATGTTTACTTACAGCTTAAAAAAAAAAAAAGTTCTGTACTTTAAGAAAACTGTCATTTTATCCTTCTAAGAAAAGGAGTAAGCAGTTCCTATTAAATGCTATTTGGAAGTCAGAGCAAGGGGCAGAAAATGGAACTTGGCCTGACATTTTTCAAGCAAAGTTTACACTCAGTGAGCTGTGTTTTCTGTCAGTCACAAATAGCATTATGACACTAACAGTAAAGAAGATTCCTTATTCCTGAAATATCATTGAGTTGAGTTGGGGTGTTCTTCATATATTAGAAAGTGTATATATTGTGAAGATGAAGCATTTGTTACTTTCTGGGCTTGCAGGAGATGAAAGATAGGCCAGCTTTTGAAAATGGTCTACATGGCACCTGCTACAAATGAGCAGGGAAAGCAATCGAGCTAATAGATTACAGTAATTATCCAATCTTTGGCTAGTTTGTATTGGCAAACTATAAATACAGTACACATTAGAACAAGGTGCTTACAGAATGTACATGAAAGGTCAATGTAATTTGCAAGTCGCTAGTCATTAGAATATGCTAAAAACCATTGCTTCAGGGCTCAGATTTTAATGATGAATACATTGATTATTAAGTAGCAGAGGAAAAATGTAGCAGAGCTACTGTAGTGTAATGATAGGTCGCTTTATTTTGGGAAGGAAATCAACTAAGCTTCAGAATGCATGCATTGAGAAATATAATTGCAGTGAGGAAAATTCCTCAGAGGAGCTTGGCACATATTAAAAGCAAAAACTTGAGACATGTTTGTGATAAGATTACTAATAAATCTCTGGTAAGTCTTAGACTCCTGACAATAACACAGCAACAGAGCACTTCATCTTCTCCATGCTTTAGAATTTAAGATCGGTCACAAACAATCTAAATTACGACTGATACTAGGCAGATGCAGTGCTGCGCTGTGTTGCTCATCATAAATCTCCTGTTCCTTATATGCAAATTAAACTCCATTTTAAAAGATAATTTTTCACATGGTGATCTCCTTTATTTGCGAAATACCAGTGATTCTTAATGTTAGGAGAGCCATCTCAGGAGCACAGTGTAACCATTGCTTAGGGAGAAGAGAAAAAGGAGGGAAGTTTGTTTGGAATAGTTTGGACATCAGTGCATGGGATATTTCAAATAACTTATTAAGTTAGACACAGCACTAACACTGTTTGTAGTTTAGCTGTGGCCTTGTTTTCTTCAGCAGCTGCCTGAGTAACTTATCTTTGACTTTAAAATTCTGTCTTGTTTATATCAAATCTTCAAGGTTCTTTAACTCTTACAACAGTAGAACAGAACATAACCAAGCCGTGTAGACAAAAATGTTTGTCTTCATCAGCAAACAGTAACTCCCTTCAGCTCTTCATTTAAACCAGCAAGATTATCTTCCTTCAGTATTTTGAAAATGCTTGTGTGTGTATTGCTGTTTTTCTCGGTCCTATGCAGATGTGGAGTTATGGGAATGGGATATAGAGAATGTAGATTTAATTATTTGCTATGCAGGTGTTATCAAAACAGGCCATCTCTTACAGGAGCGAGATCTGAAATGCAAGAAATTTTGCATATGGGGGAAAGGATGTTAAAAACTTTAAGAATTTCCTTAGAAAAATTATTTATAAGCTGTTTTTATGAAAATACTTAAATGCTTCTGTGAACCACACCTTGTGTACTGTAAAGGGAAAAATGTGTAACAGCAAAGTACAGTACACATCAAAACTGTTCTTTCACTTGGCATCTTTGATAAGTCTGAAAAATAACTCATGCTAAATTGAATCAAGCTATATGTTGTACCATCTGAGACATGAGGAGAGAATGGATAGGATTGAGGAGCACTTAGCAGAACATTAATCAGATAGGCCACTTTTTTTTTTGGTATAACTAATTCTTGCTCCTTTGACATCACCAGTCTGCATCACTTAAAATTCTGATCTGGCAAAGATGGTTTGGTCTGTGAATAATGGTTGATGTTGGTGTCAACATACTGAGTATTCTGTATTTCTTAGGAATTGGAATAAATTCTGTCTCTTATTCATGTTTTTAGAACTCGACAAGTGATAGCTGCAGGCTGGGAAACTTTTTAAAGAATAAAAGAAGTGGAAGTATCAGTTAAAAAACAAATAAGCAAACCTCTACTGTTGAAATGAATTAGAATTATTCTTAAGTAACCAATGTTAGGTCAGTAACCCAGTATAAGTCTTTATGTTTTCAGATTATTGTGTATCCATGGATGTTTCTCAGTGTGATGTCCTTGATCACGCTTCCAGTTTTTTCTTTTGAAACTTCTTGGCAAATCCCTACTTCTGAAACAGCAAACGGTGCTGTAAAAAGATTAGATTATGCATACTTAAGAGTGTTTTTGGAAGCAAACACAGGCTGTTGGTCTCCCTGAGTGATTTTGCTGTTGACTGTCTGGCTGAGGTGGGTATGTGATTACAGTCACAGTAAATTTCACATTCAAAAGCAAATGAGCACTGGTTTTAGTTCCCTTGTTCCTTATTTGCCCTATTGAAACAGATACTCCTGTACCTAGTGCTGTGTAGTACAATGATGTGAATTCATCAAAATATGCATTAAGGGGCAACACTACACAAGGGTAAGGATATAAATATATTTTACAATTCTTAGCTTCCTAGCATAAGAATAGTTCATGAGTGAATGTAAATTTACAGTAGGTGCTTATCAAATGTGAAAATGCTTGCAAATCAGAAACAAACTTTGGCACTATAAACATATTTCAATGATAGTTCATGCAAAGAATATGTTTGATAGTAAGAAATTATGTTCTCTTTTAGTTTCTACATGAAGCAGGTTGACACATTATTGTATATGGAGAATTATAATACTTCTGAGTCAGAACACTGCACACAAGTTTTAATCCTTTAATCAGAATGCTTATTATTAAGGAACATGTAATGGCATAAAATATTATTATTTATTTATGAAGCAAGAAAAGAGCATTATCAAGCATAAAGGGATAATACAGAGAAAGTGTAGTTAAATCAGTTAAATCTTCCATATAGAAATGACATACGTACTATCAGTCTTCTATGTTTTTTAAAATACTTAATAGAAATATGGAAACATGCTCATTTCTTGCATAAAAAAGTTCTCTGAATTTTGAAAGTTTGTTTTGAATACCACTGTGATCAAGTGGTTTTTAAAATACTCAATAAAAATACTGAAATAGGCTAATGAGTTATGTAAAAGAAAGTTATCTGACTTCTGAAAGTTAAGTTCTGAATTCCACTGTGACTTGTACATGTGTCCTATGTACGTGTGAGTTGAAATATTTCAGTCCACTAGAGTAGAACCCTATAAAATCTTTTGGGTTTGACTGTAGGATGCACTTGTACAGACAGTAATTGGCCTGTTACAGAGATATTAATTAACATGTTAGAAATGTTTTCTTTATTAATGAGAAATTCACACATACTATTTAAATTAATTTGTATAGTTTAAAATTAATTTATTGTGGCCTTCGATGACCTCAAATCTACCAAGACAAAGCTGGAGTATTGTACTAACTGTTAAGCCATTCATTAAACATTTTATGCAAATAGTGTTTGTTTATAAACAAATTAACTGCAAGGATTTTCAAAACAGGTGCTGTGTTGTGAATGCGTACTAAATGATGTGGTACTGAAAGAATTAATTAGACCTTCAGATGTAATTAGTTGCAATAATTTGCGTGATTAGCGGCTTGGTTAAGAAGTAAGACACACACATTGTAATGCATGGAAGAGTCACTGCAGTAGCTTTGTCTTTCATACGGTGAAGATGAGATTTCCTCATGTTTAGGAAATTTTTCAAAAAATTGCTGACATAGCTGGAGTTAATTGCCAAGTATCCTGTAGGGGGTAACGTGGTTTTTTTTTCCCTTGGCTTGGTGCAATGCATATGCATTGGAAGCAATACCATTTGTTTGTACCTCAATGAATTTTTAAAGCAGAAGGCTGTTAACCCTAGATCTTCAAGTCTCCAGAGGAAGAACTGATACTTAACATGTTCAGGGTTAAAAGATAGGCTGTGTAAGCCATATGAAACGGGTCCAGTGTTTCAAGATCAGATCTAAATATTCATGTTATTTTTCCCCCCTTGCAACCATAGTTCTGATTTTTCTTCTTGTGTATCCAACAATGCAGTCAACCATTGGAAGTGCATGGAGAATGCCTTGGAAACTGGCATTAGTCAAAACCAATTAAAAAGAAAGTCATGATTACTGATACTTAATTTATGATGACCACATTCCTAGTTATAATAAATGTACAGTACCTTTGTGACTTCCAAGAAAGCTTTTTCCTCTTGATAATGCCACAATGCCCAGTGACAATGTTAGAGAGTTGGTTTGAAATGAATTATTATGAGGACTTGATCTTTGTTTTACCTGCTAGAAAAAGGTGGACTGACAGTAAAACACAATAGATTGACTTTAGTGGTCACTGGTAGAAGTTGCTGTTGCTTTGCTATTTGAAAAAAAAAAAAGGCTGAAGATTTTGCACCTTGAGGCATTAAGAATGCACAAATATTAAAGTAATGCGCTCTTGGAAAAAATTATTCTCTGGCAGAACCCTCTTACTAGTTAGAAACCCGCTTGGTGGGGGGCTGCATGTGTACTCTGGAAGAATAGGTATGTTCTTTGGGAATCACATTGTCAGAAAAAGCAATGGTTTCTAGAAAAGTTAAAGAAGAGTAGTAGAGAGGAAAAAGAAACAAAGGAAGTTTATTAAATCAGTTATAAAGTAAATAAGTGAAATCATCAATGTAGAAAACATGAGGTGATGAGAGGCTTCTCAGAATAACAGACTTGCCTGTGGTCAGTGTTGGAAGCATTCCATGGAGGTGATGTTGAATGATCCAAGGAATTTGAATTTAAGTTTTTTTTAATCCGATCAAATAAAATTCTGTATTAAGTGATGGCAGTTTGTGAGATGAGATGTGGGGGCACTTTGTTTCATCTCAGATGGAAGTGGTCGCATTGCACCTTGTTTGCTTTATGAATTAATGTAATGATCCTGAGGCGTGAGGTAGAGGAGACCCTGTCTGGAAGCTAAGCCTTGCTGCAGTTACCAAATTGTTTATGTTCTTTTAAGTTCTTGCCATATGATTTCCAGTTTTTATGTAGCTGCAAATCTGACATAAGCAGCAAGACCCAGCAGGAGATCTCTGGTTAAATGATGACCACAATGATGCTGTATTTGGATTAGTGACTGCGAAGTATTGGTGGTCACATATCTAAGAGAAAGTAAAACCTGAGCTTTTTATTGCAAACTCAGTGAGGAACACAGTTTATCTTAGCACTGATGCAGTCCATAAGTGCAGTACTGCTTGCTACTTCTTTTCCCCAACAAAATAGCTGTTTACACTTTTAATTTACACTCTTAACTTTTTTTCTTTAAAAAGCATGGAAGGGAAATTGAATAAAATAAATATTAAAAATGACAAAAGAAGAACAAAAAGCATCATTAACTGCTGCACAGCTGCTGTGTGTCTGCTGTCACGGGGATTACCCTTAATTACTATGGATGAAGTTTGCTATCATTGGTTCTTTGGATGCCTCACAATTGGTTTATTTTTAAAGGAGTTCTTTCTATGTATGTTTTAATAGAATATGCAGCTGTTAAAGTTTCAAGGAAAGAAATCAGTGTCTTAGACTTGAAGAGCCTGAAAATCATTTGACAGAGCTAACATAGGGATCCACTTGAATGAATTTATTTTTTTCCTTTCTGTTTAATTCAGTTCTTTTAAGTGTGATGTTTGCAAAGCAGCCTTTAAAATGGGCTCTTCTCTATTGTGTTTGAATTTGAACAAAATTAACATTTGTATGTCATCAGTAGCTGCAATGCATAGCTCAAGGCAATGAGGGATAGAAAGTCAAAGAATATGGGAAAATTGATTAAAATGAATGAGCAGTAGAAGGTCTTAAGGGTGGACATAGCTTACTCGTTGACTTATTTGTGTTGTTTCTTGAGGCAAAAGAAGCTAATTCCATGGGATGTTTAGAAAATATCTTTTAAGTATGAAAATAAAAAGGTGTTTAGGTCAATAAAATCAGGTTTTAGACAATGCAACCTGGAGACTTCTCTACTTCTGCATCTAAATCCTAGTCCTACTTTGTAAAGGGGGCATAATGCTGAGCAGATGAATGTTCTCTGTGAGAACCTTTCTCCAAAGAGTTTTTCCTGTACTGTTATGATTTGGGCTCAGTTGGATGTTTAAAATGTTTTGCATCATTTTACTCACTAGGGCATGGATTGCTTGGTGGATAATTGCATAGTTTGCAAGACTCCCCTCGTTTTGCATTTTGAGACTTGGCTTTCCCTTTTGTCTCAGTGTTGTGAACAGTCCCCATAGCAACTTTTATACTTTTGAGTCTGCTTGATGGATTGATAGAGGTGCCTTTTCCATGTGTCAAAAACTTTCTTCTCAACGTTTTCTTTCCTTGGTATATCAGAGCTGGAAATCTGAAATGTTTTGCCTGCTATTTTAATGCAGTAGTGCAGTTTTTGCAAGAGAATTTTAAATAAAAATTCATTTAAAGTAAAAATCTGAGGCAGAGGACCCATATTTCTGGTAGTAGTGAAAATCCAGTCCATAGCTTAGCGAAATGAAAGATTCCTAAATCATTTACTTACCATAATAATTTTTGAATTAAAAAAGAACAGTTAGCTGGTTTGTAACACCTTTATGACACAGCTATTTTTTTTATAAATGAACAGAATAAGGAAGCAATTAGAAATATTTGAATGTTTATCACTGGACATTGATTTCTGATATGAATATTATTTCTTCTTACTCCCTTGTTGTATCCCAAAAATAAAGGACATTTTCCAGGTGCTTAATGGACCTGGAAAATGTTTTTATAGACTCAGCTCTCTCAGACCCCCTCCTCAACTCCATGAAATAAGCAGCCCTAAGAATCCTAATGGATGTGGTTATATGCCAAAGTTATTTGGGGAAATTTGAGAATTCTACTGTTTGTGAAGGAGCCAAAGTTATAACACTGCCCAGATGAGCCCTTCCCATTTCCATTTAATATTTAATGCCAAATAAAGATAGCTTAAAATGAAGAAACGTTGATGCTAAACAAATAAAATTATTTTTGAAATATCCCCTCAAAACCGTATGTGATGTCTAAGGCCAAAAATATACAAATGAGCTGTTGAAGTTCTTACAGGAAGGACGATGGTGAGTCTAGGATTTTACACTTCAAAGACAAGCTCAGCCTTGGAGTTGGGAAATGACTTCCTTATGTTGGTCTTCTGTTTTTGTATTTTTGTAGCAGGAAGAACTTCTTCTACTGAAGGCTCCTCTCCCATCATGGTGTGTGCTGTACCATTCCCTGATCAGCCTCACATAGTTTGGGAAAGCTAAAGAAATATTATTCCAAGGAGATGTATGAAATGCCCATTTATAAAGGGAGGAAGCTGAGTCAGAAAGCTGAACTGACTGGAGTAAATTCTTGCATTCAGGCTGAGAAGGTTGTAGCACTGTCCCACATATAGCAGGTAGCATTTTCGTGTAGCCCAAACTGCTTTATGTTGAGTGGTTCAAAATGGGACAATTTCATAATCTGAAATGTATGTGATTCTGTGTGGATGTTTCTTCTGAAATTTTTTCTACTTCTGAAGATCTGTGAGGATGCTCCACATACCAAAATTCTCATATTATAGGCTATCTAGATCTTTTTTCATTTATCTTTTTCTGATTCTGTCATGAAACCTGGAATTCAGGGGTCAGAAGCTTAATTCCTTAGTCCAGACTTCTTTTCCTGCTGATTGCTAAAATAGACAATTAATGTGTGTAACAGTTTTCCATTACCAAGGAAATGAACTTTTGAAACTTAAGGCTTTTTCCCTTAAATCAAGTTGGTGACATTGAAGCTCTTTGAAAATCCATAATTTTCCAGATACGCTTTTGTTTGGCCAAACTCCTTTATGAGTGATCACTCCAAGAACAGCCCTCACAACCTGGGCTTCTTTTTACATCCCAGACTGTTGCCATGAAAAGAGAAAATTACTTTTTTCCCCATGTTTCTTCAACAGGAAAACATGCCATGTTTCTTCAACAGGAAAACAGTATCTCCAGAATACTTTATATTCTGTGTTTGTTCATTTTTGGTTGTGTCAGAAATACCAGTAACACACACAGAGGGAACTTCAATATTTCACTGGCAGACATGAATGTAAAACTATCAGACCAAAGCAGCCTTTACCTCTCCTATTCAGATACTGATGTATAGAAAGTGATGGCCTTTGTGTGTTAGGCAGTTTGTAAGGGAAGTGAGATGATTCACAATCTAATTTTATAAGTTACAGTCCTCGAATTTGTAATTCTGGTTACAGCTACATTATTTTGCAGTGAATTTTTCCATTTAAAATACTTAGCCTTGAGACGAAACTACTGTACAAATCACTTAGTGATACTGCTGTTCTTCATACACCTGCACATGTGACAATTGCTGAAATCCCTGTCTTGTTCCTATGAATTGTCATTTTATTGCACATTTGTTGCTTTATTGGAATTTTCCATAAATTTAGGATTTTATGCTCAGAAACCATCTGTAAACAACCCTGTAATGTTTAAATATATAAGGAAAGCTGCAGTAATATTTTTTTTCAGTGCTCCTAAATGCCTGACTCTACATGGAGAGCCTCAGCCTATCCTTCCTTTCCTTTTCTAAATGCCCTGGACTGCTGAAAGCAGCAACTTCACCACGAGTAAATGTCAGACAACTATTTGCAGCAAAGTACCAGCAGGTCATTGGGATTTTAAATTTTATTTCGCTTTTAGTGAGATTCAGGACAGAAGATCTTCAAGTGTAGTGGCTGCTCAGTGTGTATTGTCCCCATTTGCTGTATGGCTGAAATATCAAGAAGTTTTAGGGAAACATGGTTGGATTAGTTGAGGTGTAATCACCAGCTGAACAAACTTGTGTGTAGGAGTGGCAGGTTTTAGTTGGTCTAAATAAGATCAAGTTTTAGATGGATTCTGTGAAATTCAAGTCTTGACATCCCTATGCAGGCAAAGCTTCCCTGCCAGCTGGAACCTGGGCAGGGGAGCCAAAAATTACTCTCTGCCTTTGTCCATTTATTTTGTCCTCAAATACCTGCAACAAATTGAAACACTGCAGCTTTTTGCAGTAGCTTGGGTTTTGTAGCCGCTGAGGAGTTCATTTCACACAAGGCATACTTCTATTTTTCAGTTTAGAAATATGGAAGATGGGGAAAACTGAGGTCAGCTCATCTTTATTTATATATTTATACGGCTGGAACTCCCAGCTAACCAGGAATGATGGAAAAATGTGGTATTATCAACTTTTTACTCAAGAATAGAGCTAGGTACTTATGAATAGAGCAGTACATATAATTGACTTCCCATTCTTGGCTGAATAAAGACCCAGAAAAATATTTTGAGTGTTTTACAACGATTTTTAACCACAAAGGTGAAATTGCTTTGTTTACTTTTATTCTTTTGCCTAAGCATCCCAAATGGAAGCAATTTCACAATTTCAGTTTAAATTGAACTATTTTTTTTTTTTTGATCAAGAAACAACCCCCTTCACCCCTAGGCAAAGCAAAACAATTAGTAAAGTACCTGTCCATTATTCCTAATGCTTTCCATCAAATATGGCACAGAACGTGTCTTGTAAATATTAAGTGAAGATGTCTTTTTTAGTGTCTGAGCTGAACCCAGGGGTGCCTGTAAGCTGCTGGTTCATGCATCATGTGCATTGTGACTCTGCAGAAGTTTTCCAGAGTTCAGAGCTTTTGTGTTTTAAATTAATCTGTGACAAATAAGACCATGTAAATGCAAACCTGTCTGTAGTGAACTGTAAACCCAGTATAAAACAGTGGATAAAATTACTCCCAAGCAAAGGAAAAAAGAGAGAGAAGTATCATATTCTTCAGGGGAAATTTGGGAGGCAAAACAGAAGCACTTTAATTGGAATTCAGCCAATCTACAGTTGAATAGTGTTTATTGTGAAACATACATTGTCAACATCTGAATATTTATGATAGCAATACTAATGATTAAAAGAACCATGGAAATATTTAATGAGCCCAAGTCAGTGCAACCACAGTTTGTCTCATTGCAAGGTTGGCACTGTCAGCTGCAGCAACAGCATTGTTAACATTCTGAGCTGCTGGTTCAATGCAAACAAGGTAAAAACAATCTCTGGATAGTGAAAAAAATTGTGTTGGTGCAAAAAGATGATGTTTTACATTGCCTCTGTGCAAAGAGGTCCTGACCAGTTCTGACAGAGTAAGAAAACCAAGACTGAAGTATTAGAGCTAAAGAGTTTTGTCTTAATTGTCATGGATGTTTCTGATTTGAATTTTGAGCTAATTTGCTACATCAAAATGTATTTGGAAAAACTATTGCTAGACAGAATAATTCTAGGCTTTTCCTACGTGTGCCACATCAGACTTCCATTTCATTCTTGCTTTTAAATTTATTGTCATAAATGAAATATTTTAAAAAATGAGCATAAATTCAGGTTTGGCATGAGCCGTGGTTAGTCCCATTGACTTTGGTGAGATTACATGAGATTTCCGTGGAGAGAACTGTGCTTGATATATTAATCACATCCCATTTCTCTGTTTAGGTTCTTCACAGTGAAGCCACTCTCAAAGTATTGGGTACCTTTGTTCTAAGAGTGTTGTGCTCAAAATTAAAGTGTGTGTTCCCCTGACAGACATTTTACATGCAAACAGTTTTGTATTGCCATAAATACTTTGTATCTTAGAAATGCAGTGTTTGCTATCATGGAGATCATCATTTTTGTGAGCTGAATTTGCTCCAGATGATAGAGAAATTATGGGCTACGATATGTGATCAAACAGCAATATGGAAAGCTTAAATAGAATGCGCCCTAAGGACAAAGGCTGGTTAAGACTATGGGGGATAGAATAAATGGGAGTTTTAGCAAAGCTATCTCTGATTCCAACAGATAAATTATGCTCTGCCTTTTTTGTATCTCTTTGGGACTGTACTACATAAATTATGACCAAGTATAATTTAGGCTTTCAGCCTATATTTCTCAACATCCATCTTGTACATTTTAAGTACAAAATTACCATTTTGCAGAAATATGAAATTGAGACAAATTTTTTTCATCTGTGCATTTAACTTCTGCATACTTGATAGCAGCCACAGGGTTGGAGAGGACCTTGTTACTATCCAGAGGCTGATGTTGGCCAGGGGATTGCATAACTGTGTGAAGATCTACATAAGCATGAAGTTTGGGTGACAGAAAAGTGTAGAATTTGTTATTACTTCAAAATAGATCTTTACTGCAGTGTTAAGTAACATGTTTTCTGAATAAACAATAATCCTTTGTAAATCCAAATTTTTTACTTGTTATCAATTACATAAAAAAGCAGTATATAAAATTTCCTTTTGAAGTACAGTTGCAGTTGTATGACCTGATCTTTGGCACACCTGGAGACCATGAGTGCTAACCTTCAGGGCACTTCTGAGGTCACAGTTTGCATGGGAAGGTCCATGTATGTGTAGGAAAAAGCAGTTGATCCTAAGAGCACTATTTTCTATCCCTCATTCCAGCACTGCATTCTGTAGCTAGAATTTCTGTATAAAATCAGCTGGGAGTTGTAGACTTCATTTGCAGTATGCAATGTTGTAACACTAACTGGGACTCTGAAATTAGGAATAACTACACGGTGCATCCTGCTGAGGGTGTGTTTGTGTCTTGCATAAGGATAGGATATAGAAATAAGAAGACATTCCTCTTTTAAAGCAGGTCTACTTGCAAGAAATGTGTATTTTTGACAGTGAAGCACAATTGAAAACTGACCCAAGTTAACTTCAAACAACATGCTAATAGCTTGCAATGAAATTTTTTAATCCATGGAAATAGAGGACACTCACTTTAGATCTGATGTAACTTTTTCTGTGTTTATAACAAGAAATTTCCATCAAGTTTGCAGTCATGCACACAAGGACTACAGTTGTACTTTGCAAAGATTTTAAACCATAAGGCTTGGTAGGTATGTGTAGCAAGGTGACTTTATTTGGCTGGGTTTTGCATTTCTGATGATCATAGCTTGGAAATTCAACATTAGCTTTCATGAGGTGGGAAAAACGAATAGAGAAAACTTCTATTGCAGAAGTGAAATGAATAATAGTGTTGTAGAAGAAAAATCCCTCCCTAAAACACAATAGGCCATTTTTTTCTCAGTTACAGATTTCCTATCCATTAACTTGCTGCTGCTCATATGTACAGTGTTGGGCCATTGCAGTGTTTACCTTTTTCTTTAATTGATATTCCATTTAAATCCACTGGCATTCACTGGACTGCTGCCTTTCCTTGCTTTCTTCAGTAAGTAGAGGCAAAACTGAAACTCAAGCAGTAATGCTAATTGCTAATAAAGATTTTAATGGCAATCACTTTAACTGATGGTAGAGATTAGTCTACTATCACAGACACCATCAGAGGCAGCACCAATAGCTCGTCACCTTACCTTCTGTAAGGAAAAAAGGTGTGTCTGTTATCTGTGTGAAATGGTGGAATGTTTAAGTTTGAATAGTGTGATAATGTTGTACATTCAATCACAATTTTTACCTGCTTTTTATTGGAAAGAGTAAATTGCATAGAAGAGTAACAAAGTAAGATTTCAATAGTGCTGTCCTCCACTGTTTAACCTTTTTCAACACATTCTAAAGTAAAAATGGAACATAAAAATAGAATATTTTCCCTGGTTCCTTCATTCAATTCTTTAAAAATACAGTCTTTATTCTGTTTTCACTGAAAAGTGAATGAAATTGGAAATTGCTTCACTCTAGGACCACTGTCACCTTGCTGTTGCATGATTGTATTTTATGAGACAGGACTAAACATTTTTCTCTGATCTGCACATTGCATCTTTAATAGTTACATTTACTCTGGTTACTCTGTCTCCTGAAACTCTTTTGGTCAAAGACCCAATTGCTGAAGGATATTAGTGTTGACATTACACGATAATCTTAGTTTTTCAGGAGGCAATCTTGTCTTTTCCTTCACTAGTCAAGATTCTTTCCAAAAGCATGTAACATCTACAAACCTTGTCATTGATTTTTGCAAATTATGGCTGGGAAGATGATCTTGTGTCAGAGGTCAGACTGTTCCAATGTGTGCTGGAAGAGAATGAGATGAATTCTGTTAAATATTACAAGCTCCTTTTGTCATTAATTATACTGTGTATTTTAATTTTTTGCTCATGAGCTTTTGAAACCAACATCTGAGTGCAGAAGGAGGTCTCAGTTAGCTACAATAGGGTTAAATTCTATTTGAGTTTTTACAGAGTGATTTCTTGTCCAGAGAGCCTTCAAATCAGGATGTGTAACATTTATCTGCCTAAAATTAAAAGGAAATGAAAAAGATTTATTAGGGCTTGTTTCTTGAAGATGGTTCTTCCATTTTTGGATTGGTTGAATGATTGAGGATAAAAGGCTTTCATAAGGATGCTGCAGTGTACAAATGAGCTCTCACCACAAGTGCTGTCCTAAATGCTGCTGACTTAAGGATAAAAGTACTAAGAGGGGAGGATGGCCTCTCTGCAGTTAAAGTTGTACCAGAATCCTCTTCTGAAATTTAAATTTAATTGGTGTATTAAAGGCTGGGGTAATTGTCTGTATGTGAAACATGATGTGTTTGGACTGATGCTTAAGGAAGGAAATATTAAAAATGGTCAAATGAATTTTGAGGTACCAACAGGATGATCATCAGTAAAACTGTTGATGTGGACAGAAATGCTGCAGTTTTTAGACTGAAGGCATCCAGAAAGTACAGAGTTGTTTCTAGAGACTGTGATGAAAAAACCAAACAGTATAAGTAAAGCTAGGGAGAAGTATGTGCATCTTTACCTTGGAAACCTTGTTTTCTTTAGACGTTTTAGGCATTCTGATAGGTTATAAATCCTATCTTAAGATGTGAAGGAGAAATTCAGCATTCTAAAAATCAGTAATACAAAAGTGTATTGGGAATCTGAACATCATAAATTTCACTCTCCTCACATAAATATGATTTTTTTAAGTAACAATAAAAGTATGTGCTTCGTAATATCACTATTCCAGCCTAAAAAGATCATCAATTTTGTCATTGGCAGTTGTTCTTTTAGGGCTTCTTGATAAAAAAGACACACTGTAAAATATATTGATATCAGTTTCCTAGGCAAGAGCTCAAATTTTCATGTAATTTTATCAGAATAATCACATAATGATAGTAGGGATAGTTCTGTAATTTATCCTGAACCATAGATAAGTGTTATAATTTGTTTCCTGAGATAGAACCCCTTTTACCAAATTCTACTTTTCATAGCCAAACCAGATGTTTAACTGCAATCTGAAATTTTCGAACACTAGAATGAAGGTACCAAAAGTGATGACAAAACGCAATAGGTTTGATTGTGCACCATGTGCCTTTCACTTTTTGACAAACCCAACCCCCATTAGAGTTTGCTCCTCCAGCCCTGGCTGGGTCTGAGCTGCTGCTATGGGACCCTGATGCAGAGCAGGTTTGGGGGCAGGCAGAGCTCTGAGCAGCACGTGGTCTGGATGGTGCATGGTGATGGTGCATACAGGGCTGCTGCACGTGGTGTGTAACATGGAAAATCCAGGTGCCAGCTAATTTCAGGAGCTGGGAAGAATGTAAAAGTGGGTTAAGGTCTGTCTCAATTGTGTGTTATATGGAATTAGGGCCAGTGTATGATGTTTGTCATAAATTCCTTGGACTTACTGACCTATTTTTTTTTCTGATAATGTTATAATGTATTGTGTCTAATATTGAGAATACATTCTGAAATACATAGAGAGATGTTAAAGAAATATATTTTTTCCTTTTGAATTTTCAGTGAAATCATAAATGTGTGGGGTATTTGCATTAATTAGCATTGTTCTAGGCTCTATTTATGTGTGGCTTTTTTGTGAATTTTTTTTGGTATTCACAATTCAGTAATTAATTTTTGTGTTTTGTCACTCTTCCCGGTTTGCTTTCTGACAATGTTATAGCATTTATTAATATGTGTACCCCTGAATGTCTTCCTGAGGGTTGGTCCTTTCTCAATGTAGGCATTATAAGGAATATGTATATATATAAAAAAAGATCTAAGGAATATTATGAATTCTTGAAACATTCAGGTTTAATTTTCTTCCAAAACATTCTAATTTTCTCCTAGTGACTAATTTAAATATATGATTATGATTCTAGCAGTTACCTCCATGTAAGTGCAGATGCAAAGATTCAAAGTCAAAGCATGAAAAAGAATAGTTAAGTTGTATCCTGAATGCCGATGTGACCTTTACTTGATGGTTAAAATGGTGACATCTTTATGGCTGAACACGATTTTTAAAAATAGAATTACAAACTTAAACTGTAATAGTATTTAAGTTCTTAAATTGCTTTAAAAAGGTAAACTGGACTTATTATCTCTTGATTTTTACTAATAAAAGAAGTGTAATGTCAGTCTGCCAATATAGGTCATGGTATCTCTGATAATCTCTGTGTAGCTGGGCCTGATCTATAGATGCAGTCGACACCTCTGAGTTTGTATTTGGGGATGAAATTTATGTATAACAGCACAGTTTTGTTTCAAATATAGTAATCAAAAGGATTTTGTTCTTGTAAATATTTTGCAGCATAATTCTCAAATCCTTTTATGTTTTTGCTACACAGTCTTCAGTTATGTCTTTTCCTCCCATTGTTCAATTATTATTGTTACTGTCATATGGATGTCACTTAATGATCTGTGCTGTGTGATATGGCATGGCAATAACACATACTGTGTGCAGCAGGGTTTTCCTCTGGGACTTACAGTGTGTTTGGCAAAAAGTAGGCATATTACACAATGAAAGATCAAAAGTTTTACTGTTAAAAAGGTGGATTACTTATTGAAAAAGACTTAATGTAAAAATGCTGAAAAAAAACCCAAGCCAGTGTGTCATGAGTGGCACCCACCTGGGATTTCTGAGGGAGAAGGGCTTTGTAAGGAGCACAAATGAGGAGTGTGTTAACACCCGAGTGCTGCTCCACTCAGGAACAGGAGCTTTTGGGGTATAGGGTCCAAACCACGATTTCGTGTGATGCTGTACAAGTTTCTGGGGCTGCTTTTATATCCCTGGAAGAGATCAGAGAGGCCCATGTGTTACATGGCTTATTCATTGGGCTAGTAATTTATTGATCTTAAAATGATGAGCTTGATCTGGTCATCAGGTTGATGATTTGCATATGTATAGATAGATGTGTAGAGAACTTCCTGGCTTTACTTGGGAGGAACACAGAATTTTGAGTAGTCTGTCTAGCTCTGCAGAGAAATTGCCATTGCCAGTGAAGCAACTTCACAAATACGTTCATGCTCTTTACTGAAGTTTGCTTTTGCCTGGTTTGTGCTAGTGGAATAGGGGACAGTTTGCCCAGAAAACACTGACAGCAAGGGCTGAATCAGAATTTAAAAACTGCTTAAAAATATGACTCTTCTGAAAATGCTCAGGAACACAGTTTGATCTGATGAGAATCTCAGCAATTTACCCATCTGTGTATGCTTTAAGTAACACTGAAAACTTAAGTAGCTCTAATAGTGTATTGTGTGCCATAAAATTGCTTTAGGCCTATTAAGTGGCAGCACTAAAAAATGCAAGTACTAAAATGGGGGAACTCAAATTGGAGCCTAATAAAATATCACCCCGTGTTTGTTCCTTGTATAGAACAATGACCTCTCATAAGCCATTGCTTTCTTACTTTTCTAAGGGTTACTCTGTTGCCTTGATTCCTTCCCTGATTATCTTGAAGCCTGTCAAGTTGGAAAGCTCTCCCCTCCCTTGCTCTTTCTTCCTAATAGACATGAAACAGTCCAGTCAATAATATTTTACTTGTCTTCCCACTGCGTGTCTCTTCCTCTGATCAGTTTAGGCGGGTTTGACTGCAAAGAGTCAGAAGGGAGGTTAAGATCTGAAAGTTCAGCCAAATGTTATCAGCCACAGAGATGTTGCTAAGGGAAAGGCCTTACAGCCCCTAAGACCGGAGCCAATAATAGCTGCACATAACTGATAACATCAACAGCTGTCAAAGATCCAGGCATTTGTGGTTCGTCTGTAAACTCAAACACCTGTATTCAGTCAAGCTTTGATTGTTATCCCCTCTTTTCCTGTCATTTTGATTCGTTCCTTGAAGGTGCTGCCAGGATATTCTAAGCTGCTAGTTGATTTATAAAGTGAAAGAGCCCTTCGAAAGTTTGGCACAGTTTGAAAAATCGACTGAGGCTCTCATTCATAGGGTGACAAGTTACTTTGACATTGATATTGACAGCATTCTTTTAATTAAGTTTTAGACGACGTAAGGCTGGGTTCAGATCCTTGAAAGCACGGGTTAAAAGTAGGATAACAGCTTCAGCATGTGTCACTTAGGAGAACATTATGTACTTTAAGACGGTTTCTTTTGTGATGAATTAGATCAAAGTGACTAATAAACATTCTCCATGAAAGCTCTTCAGAACACAGTATATACATGTTTGAGATATTTAAAAGATAGAGTTTCAAGGACCAGGCTGTAAACGAACCTAAAATAACTTAAATGGACAGCTGATACTGTTGTCTCGCTATTATAAATTAATATGCAGCGAAGAAAAAAAGGAGAATTTTTATATTTAAGGGGAAGGTCATGGTAAATGATGAGAGGGTGTTTCTCCTTTACTGATCCTGTAGGGAACTGTGCAGAAATGTGTATACTGCAAACTGACAGAATGTGCAGTTTTGAACAGCTGGACTAAAACGGTGGGATCAGATATATAAATTATAATTTTTTGGAATTAATTTAAACTCCTGCAGTTCTATTGGCATCATCTGGCCTGTTCCTTGTAGTAAACTAAGGAGTGTGGCTGCAATCAATTGCAATGGACTTTGGTGTTTTTGTTGTGTTCCCAAACTCTTGTTTATTTTTTTTCGTCATTTCTCAAATAGTACAAATTTTTTTCTTACTTGTCTTTGTTATTTGTGACTTTTTCGCAAAGAAGTGAGGGAGACTGAGAAAAACAATTTAAAAATAATTAATTGTACTTCTGTACTTCTGTACTTCAATACTTGCATTGAATTTTCCAGGAAAAACATTTCCACTTAGTACTGGGTGCTTTCAGAACTGAAATATTTCCTTTTTAAAGAGATTGTGGTTGACTTTTTCGCAAAGAAGTAAGGGAGACTGAGAAAAACATAATTTAAAAATAATTAATTGTACTTCTGTACTTCAATACTTGCATTGAATTTTCCAGGAAAAACATTTCCACTTAGTACTGGGTGCCTTCAGAACTGAAATATTTCCTTTTTAAAGAGATTGTGGTGATGAAAATGATATAAATATTACCAAAACCAAAATCATGGGAGAGATTGCATGTACTGTTTTTGTGTCATTAACATGACTGGTTTTTGTCTGCAGTTTTAGAGGACCGATCTTTTGCAAACTGAGTTCAGAACATTAAATGAACTTGTTTATGGGGCTCAGCACAGAGCTGAGAAACTTCTCTGAGTTAACAATCATAACTGGAATCATGCAGCTGTGAATTGCAAACTGATTTTTGTCAATTATTTCTAAAGAGAATAACAAACTCTAAGAGAGCAAGCTAATTCTTAGTCAAAAAGCTCTTTTTCCGAGATTCATTGTTATTCCTTAATTGGTGCCTCTTTACCTCTGGAGTTGCAGGAATGCAGATGAAAACATGGGCTGGAATGTTGGGAACCTCAAAGACAGTGAGACCTTGACAGGCTTAGAACTGAAGCTCTGCTTTTTGTTCTGGTTGGAAAACATCAGTTAGCATCTAAAAATCTCTTACATTCTGAAATTTAACAATGTGCAAGGCCAGCCTTATGGTGAATGCATCCCTGATGCTGCTGAAGGATTCTACATTTGAGTGAATAAAAAAGTTTAGATTTTTTGCGTGTGAAATCATGAAGAAGTATGAACTGGGGAATGGAAAGAAAAGGATGAAAATCTAGAGTTTTTAGTAAATCAAATTTTTATACTTAGCACCACTCTAGCCTGGGAAGCCAAACTCAGTGAGAATGATTTAATGGTGGTGGCAGACTCACCTTTCTGTGGCACTGGGCTGTCCTGCTCTTGTGGAATTGCTGCACAGCTCTTTCCTCCTTCTGCTGTTTCCTTTCCAGCTGGTTCCCCTTGGTTCCAGAGGGACAATTTAGAGGCAAGCCCAGCTTGCTGATGCAATTTCTGACTGCAGAAAGCAGTTGCAGTAGCGGATGATGATGTGAAAATTTTTTTTTTGTTATTTTCTTTCCTTTTTTCCCCTCTACACTTCCCTTATCAGGAAAATACAGTACATTATGCTTCCTACAAGAAAGAGACTGTGGAAAAAGTGGAAAATGTTTCTGCAACTCATACTTTAAAAAATACATTTCAGGAGAAAATTTGTCAGGAAGTTTAAAGATACATGCAAAACTGTACTATTTTATAACATGGATGCAATAAAAAGAAAGTAAAGGATAATTCCAGTGTAGTTTAGCAGATGTATCCCACCTGTTTACATTTATCTTTATGGAAAGATAAGGCCAGAACTGGGAGCTTGCACACTGTCACTGGCTGCTGTTGTACTGCAGCTGTCATACTATCCATATGGAAAGTAGCCATCAAGGTAAATTTAAAAATATTATCTCAGCTCCTTCTTTGTCCTATTGTTGGTGTTGTGGTTGTTTCTTTCTATGAATCCATAGTTAAAGGTGTTGAGTGGGATCTCAAACATATTCCCTGATTTTCTTGAAATAACGGCCTTTGTTTCTATTTGTCAGAGAAAAAAATATAGAAAAAAAAATCTAAAATTGTGGATCAAAGTGGTCTATAATTATCTATTATAATTACTGTAATTTTATTGGCTTTGGATGCAGCAACAGCTCAGGCAGTGCTTTAAGAGTGCAAACTCTGACTTTAGGGAAGCTTTTTGATTTTGGAGTTGGTCAAATTCCTTAGGAGTTGGGGTCTTTCATATGGGAAAGACACCAGAAATATTACTGCAGTAGTATATAGCCATCCTTCAACCTTTGCAGCATGGGAACGTGTTCATAATACTTTTGTCATGCTTTCCATAGAGGAATAGTGTGACATCCCAGCAGCATAGAATATTGACCTCAGTTAAAGCCTGTATTTCCTTGGGAATGTGCAGATTATTTCCAAACATACTGAAACCATCAACCGTGTGTCTAATTTTCTAAAATTGTACTTAGGTTCCTAGATGCTTCTGTTGCAAAAAAATGTGAAGAGTTTTCCATGGTCCCTTTCCCCTTATATTTTTTTAAATTTTGGTATGTATTGGGACACTTTTGAAGCGACTAAGTGACCGTATGAAGAATAAGAAGGCAAGTTTGATATGCAGTTGAAATAATGAAAAAAATGGAATTAAGATGACTCAAACTAGGTCACATGAACTAGGGAAGAACAGTACCCTGGGTTTTTAGATTGTTGATAATATATTATCTTTGTCTATCTGTACTCTCTTTGAGGACTAGTTATATGGCTTTTTTAATATTTATTTTCACTTTAAAGAACTTTTTGAAATATGAATGTACTGAAATGATGCAAAAGAATTCCAAATTATTATATTTTCTTGTTTTATTGCACATAAATATTCTAATTATCCTTTTGCCCACTGCAGAAATGATCAAAAAGCAGTTTGAATATTCTTTGAAGTTATTTGATTGTGAACCTATATCTTAAGTTTAGAAAGCTTAAGAGACCTAAAATATTACTGGGTCTCTTCAATTGGACACGTTAACTCTTCACTGAGATTCCACTGAGGTGGGTGCTCAAATCCTACCATCTCCCTGTTGTGAAAATACTCTTACATTTTTACATTGCAGCAGCTGGGCTGGTGCACTGACACAGATATTGGGTATTCATTTTTAATACACGGAATTTTTAATGTCCCATTTCCCATATATGATAAGTGACGGAGGGAAATAAAGCATTTCAGTGGCCATAAGATGGATTTTTGGTAGGGCAAAGGTTAAATTTCACGGCTTCCTGCCTACCAGTATCTATTCCTTTAAAATGATGATTTATTTGTAAGATGTTTTCCATCTTTCTAGCAGTATATCAGTTGAAGTGAAGTATCTGTGCATACTATTAACTTCTTATAGGGCACATATAAAATCCCAGGTAAGTGGGAATCATGTGACTGGCAAGAGGATGAAAGTTCTCTGCACCATTCTGCTTCAAAATAGAATTATTGTGCCACCTAATTTGTTGTTTTTCCTATTTCTTACAGAGAAAAAGAAAATTGCATGACAAAGGTTAATATAACAATCTTCTCTTATTACAATGATTTATGTATGCTGAGCATTAACAGCAGAATGTCATCCAGCTCTCCTTTAATTTGCAGACATCTGGATTTTTCTTTGTTGGGATCACAGTGGTAGATGACAAAGCTGTACTCTTGAGAAATAGGAGAGAACACTGTCATTCAGAGCTTGTTATTCCACAAACACTGAACTCTTAACAGTTATCTCTGGCAAGTCAGTGGACTTCAAAAATAGAGCTCTGTTTTTATCCAAATGATCCTCACTAATGAAATACATGGGGAAGAATATTATATTCGTCTTAAAATTATTCTGATCCTATAATATGTCAAATGACTGTAGATAGTGGTTCAAACAACCTAGATGTGAATTCTCCTGCAATTTTAATTCAGAGGTGTCAATGCTGCAATTTGCAATGATTATGGTTTAAAGCAGCCAGTTTTGTTTCTTTCTGTAATGTGAGATATAATTTATGTTTTGGAAATGTTTGAAAAGTGAAGGGCAGGGTAGTTTGATTAAGGTAAAATGCATTTTGACATGTTTAAATCAATTGTAATGAGAATTTTTCATTTTACTAGTGTTCTAACCCAGAATGATCTTGATGCTGTGCAAAAGTATGGCTTGTAAAAAAACGATATTTCATTACACTGGGTTTCACTGCTCCCTCTGTAGATCAGCCACCTCTGACATGAAATGCAGATTTCAAACATTACACTTCAATGGCAAAGGATCATTTGACAAAAGGAATATTCTTATCTCAGAAACAAGATGAGAATTTTGGTTTGCATTAAATAATTATATGAGCTAAAATTTAAGTGCAATATAAATGCTTACAGTAGCCTCAAAATATTTGTTAGCATTTTTAGCATTTGCACTCCTCAGTTGTCATTCTTGTATCAACCACAGGGTTTGCTTTCTTCTCCTGAAGCTTATTTATGATATTTGATAAGGTAATACTTTTTAAGTTGAAAAAGATGCTCTTCTTGAAGGACTGTTCCTGCCTTTCTGGGATGTGCTTTAGCTTTGCACTACAGGTAGTGGGACATTGGTCTTCTTACTGAACAATGTTTGTTGAAGTAATATTTCTATCTTTGATGGAATAAATTCACTGGTTTAATATGATTGCACAACACATCTCTGCTCAGATTAAAATGTATCTGAGAAACTCTTGAAGTCAAGACTGACATTAAGTTAAAATAATAGTGATGAAGACCATGAGAAGCAGAGATATTTTTTCTTCTAATTATTTTGCAGTGATGTCTCTCTATGTCTGTGAGAAAAAAAAATCTCAAGTTTTATCATAACAAAGGTAGCAATGAGGAACGTGTTTTATAGCATAACTGAAAAGGAAAATTGGGGTGTAAGAAAAGAGCACAGACTGTTCTTCTCTTGGAAATAAAATCATTGTTCCAGGACATATGCTTCATATGTAGCTAATCTGTGCAGTTGTCTACTGTTTGTTATTTAGCAAACAGTATTGTAAGCATACAGCTGTATTAATCAAATCAACATTATTTTGCTCCCATACAAAACTTACTCTTTTCATCTATAGACTATTTAGGAAGAGGAGAAGAAAACAAACTCACCTGGTGTTGCAAACGAAGACGGATAATTTAACATCAAAATTATCTTAAGGAAATGCAGCACCATGAAGTTCTGTATGAAATAACTACTTTTGGGAAAAAAAACCCCAACTAAAGATAGATCTTCCCTCTGTGAAATACTTGATGTAATGGATTTTTAAATTATCAGAAATCCCTGATAGAGCAAAACACTATGTACTTTATCCATGTTTTTTAAGCTTTTCCTAGGGAAAAGTTACCTGGAAATTTTACCTGTGCTTGTCTGCTAAATGTTCCATGAGCATTTGAACCCAGCAAGTGCACTGGCTGATGCCTAGATAATATTGTTGAAAATCTTTTAGTTAAGGTAGTGTCAAACATTACTTGTTTTAATTTACTTTCTCTGTTTGCTTGTAGCCCATTGCTGTCATTTGTGGAAAATCTGGGAAACTTTTTCTTGTTAGACAGTGAAGAAGGAATTACTTCTGACTGTCTTTAAGAAAACCATTATACTAACCTTAGGACTAAATAGAAATAAGAAATTAGAGAAGTTGCATCTGGTTTCATTCAAGAGAAGACTTTTTTTGCATAAATAAATCTGGATGATGTTGCAACTTTTTTTCTTCCTCATCATCAAGTATGAAGTTAACTTGCTGTGCCTGTCAATTGACTAAAGGGACATTTTGCTGGCTGATAATAAGCCCATTTCAGAAAAAGGTAGACGAGCCTGAGCTCTCTGTTTGGGGAATGTGAAATAAAAAAATATTTTTATGAAATAACTCCTGACTTATGCCCCCCAATTTTCCCTATGACCCTTCCTCCCTCTTGTCATAGTGAAATAAAGCCCTTTCCAGCCTAACGTCATGTTACAGCATTAGTGCGATTCCTTCAGTAATTAATAGAATTTGGGCTCCAGCGTAGTCAGTTTTGATTAAGCAAACATTAAATTAATTCAATCTGCACACACTTAACTCTGTTAGGACTATTGAGGGGAGAGAGCATTTGGATGGACGGCAGGACGCATCTTCATCGGATTGCTCGCCACCTCCGAGTAGTTAACGCTGGGATCAATACAGCTCCTCCAGCTATAATAAAATGGCTTCGACAAGCTCATCTGGGGCTGAGAACACAGTATACACATTGATTTCCTGGCCTGATATAACCCATTTACCTATTCAGCTAGTCCGTTAAGGAAGGTGTAAGGCTACAAAGGCCCAAGGGAGCAATGATGCCTGTAAGTAGGTTAGCAAATACTTGGAAATGTCTTAATTTGTTTTACAGTTACTACTTCAGGGAGAGACATTTTTTTGTTTTTCTTTTAAAGGAAATTTTTACATGTAATTTTTTATTATTTTGTAATTGGTTTTAAGTTGAATAGGATAGAGTGCTCTTTGCCTAATTTCAGTCTTCCTTGAGGTCCTCACTGTTCTCAGGAACTTGAATAGTTGTGGTCCCCAAAACTGTGACTTCTCTCCCTTCCAGCTCTGAAACCTACACATTATAAAGAACACGCCAAGCTGAAACTTATTCTCTGTCATTCTCTACTTTTTTCCTTCCCTTGGCTTTCTTTCTTGAGTCTGACAGAGAAAAAGGGATGGAAAGAGATTTTTGCTGTGGGGGTCCATGAATCAACATTACATTGTTCCAAGCTGAGTTCTTGCCCTTCTGGTTATTTCTTTATTGCCGCTTTCTAAAGTCCAAGTTGCAGAATAGGAAACTGGAAGGGTGATTCTAGTCCAGCTGTGCTACCAGACTGATGAATTCTGCTTTACTCTGCCCGTGAGCCTCTGGCTACAGGAGAGGAGGAGCAACCAGGACTTGATGCTGGCTGCTGTTAAATACTGAATTTAAGTTTTCCAACTAAGGGTGTTGTCCTGTGAAAGCAGCCTCCTAAGTGGTTTAGGGAACTGTCCAATTCTTCCCACTCTTCATTTTTATTTCATGTATGAAGAGACCAGTATAATTTCCAGAGGCATTTCTCATATAATTTCAAATGTTGTACCATCTAGAAATGAATAGCAAAGACTGATATTTGTGATACCATGTCCTAAAATACATGTCTAGGTATGTGGAAAAGCTGGGTTCTTTCCATGTTTATTCATTTCATTGCTCTCAAACTCTTTTTTTTTTGTTTGTTTTGTTTCTGTTTTGCTACTGGCTTGTTTTATTCCCTCTGTGCTTCTGTACCGAGCGGGTGGATACTCAAACCATTCATGAGGGAAGATATATTGAAAAAGACAGAATGGTAAAGCAGCTGATAGGCAGTTATTAGATTCAGATAAACTGTAATCTTAAGTCATCTTATAAGCATGCTAATTACACAATGACATTACCTACATAGAGTGCCATTGCTTTGTTAACATGTTATGCAAGGTCCTTTATTAACACTGCAAGAAAGGACTTCCTCTCATTAGATGGTTATGCAAAACTGTAATTATAGTTGCCTGTGAAAAATGGTGAAGTTATGAAAGGCTTGCTTCTGGAGGGTTTTACTGCCCCCCCTTGCAGATTATAATCACTCTTTCTGTGGAGTGAGGGTGACACTATTTAAAGTAAGAAATTTCTTTCCATCTCAGGTTTAGAATTCAGTAATCTCTTTATCTTTCTGCTAAGAAAACTATCATCGGTGTTATTGTAACATTAACATAATAAGAATTCTGTGGTAACTCGGCATCTGTAATTTTGAAGAGAAATTTGGGTGCTGTCAGTGTGAAGAAAGTTAGCAGTGAATGACTCAATTTTAGAATTTCTTTATTATAGAAATAAAATATTTGGATGTGATAATGACTAGTTGTTTCAAAGAATGTTTTCTTAGGATTGAAATGCACTTTTTTGCTACTGAATGAACTATTGCCTGTTTAGGTTTGTAGAACTGTGATATGGCCCTCTGTGAAAATCCTGCATTGTGCAAGAAATACCCACAAGCTCTTCAGCAGTAAGGCCACAGTCACCTCTCCAAAGCAGGATAACTGTAGATGGCTTTAAACAGACAAGAAGAGGGATTTCAGATCAGTTTTCACCCATAACACTATGGCCACAAAACTTTAGCTGTGTCCTTTGAAAGGCTTTTTGGAGAGTTCTTCATAAATTGAACATTTGGCCACACCCAGTTTTCCTGGGATCCATTCTAGAGACCAGGTGGTCAAAATGGCTTCTGCAGTTTTGTAGAGTGTGTTTAGATTTTATTTATTTATATACTTACTTTTTATTTTCCGTTTTCTTTTTCAGGAAAACCCTGTGAAGCCCCTCTTCAAAGCTTTCTTTTTTGGAATTGTAGTGCTAAAGCAGGATTTAATTAATGCTCTGTATGTGCATTTCCAATGGAAATGGTCACACTTGGCTAAGGAAAATTTTGTTTCTATTCCAGTAGTATCTCAGTATTTTAATAAATTTTTTGTCCACATAAATTTTACACCTGTTATGAAAATATTCCATGTCCTTAAAATCAAGCTATCTTAAATTTAATTATAGATTAAGAATCTTAGGTTTATGCTCTCAAGTTTCAAAATTTGGTTGCAGCATTTTGTTTGAACCATGCATGGGTTTTATACTAATTATGTAAATCAGAAGCATTACTGCTTCTACTTTTACTTTATTAATTATGAGATGAAATTATGGTAATTGGGGTTTGAAGCCAGCACATTTAGAAATTTTCAGTATACATGTAAGGCCATTGATCTGCACTATGAAGATATTTTGAGAAAGGCAGAGGAATCCTTTGGTGCTGTAACTGAACCAGTTTTGTCCATATCTTTTATATAATTGACTTCAGGTGGGCAGGTGAGCAGGTGCTGTAGGTCAGGGCTGGAGGCCTCTGCCTGGATTATGGGCAGTGTAGAGAAAATTTCAGGGTACAAGCCAGGCTTACTGGACAGTGAGCAGCTGATGCTCCTTTCTGATTATCCTAAAATGTAGAAGAAATAAATGAAATATAGCAGAAGAATATCCGTTATCTGAGATGCTAGAGAGAAGGCAATCAAGTATGAAATGACAGCAGGAGAAGCCAAAAGAGAAAAGGCAACTGATAAAGGGTTGGTGGTACTGAGGAAATTATCTGGGTTAGGGCCTGGGAGCCAACTAGAAAATGCTACACCACTCAATGAAAGTGAAAATGAGCATTTCAGGAGAATTTAATTGTTGAGAAAGGAAAATATTCATCCTGTGAAGTTTGGAAGTGTAAGTTGAGAGACTTGCTTTATGGGAGATGTTTGGTGGTCATTAGCAAAGAATGAAAGTGAAATCGAGAGTGTAATAATACTGAACACTGCCATAATGAAGCAGAAGGGCTGTAGAAAATTTTCTAGGCTGTTCTCCTGGCAGCCTGGTGAAAATACAGAGAAGGTCTTGGATTAACTCACCTTGATAAACTACATTGCTGTTTAATAATAGAGCTCATGAAATTCACTCAGGCTCTCACTTCTTTCATGCTTTCCCAATAAACATTTAGTTTACTGGCTTTAAACATCTAGGAGGATCATGTTTTCCACATAATAGGGACTAACATTCTCAATTGTCAGTGGCAAAAGGCCACACTTATTTCAAGTGAGTGCAAGGGCTGCCTGAGACAAAATGGAAACGACACAGAACACTGATACTGCTGTGGCCTCAAGCAAATACAGGAGTCACACACCCAAACAGTGCATTGCTAAAGGCAACCAGCTCAGCACTAGCACAAAAACTAATAGGCTGGAAAAAACCAGCACTAAGAATATCCCTAATGGCTTACAGGAATGCACCTCACTTTGTGCCAGGGCCACGTGTAACTGAGCTACAGGACAGGACTGAAAGAGAAGCTAACACTAAAAGTGGGAAAAATTGGAGTGAGGAAGATATTCCTAGAAATCTGGCAAAGGCAGAAAGGACATGTGAACTCAGAAACATCAACCAGAAGTCTTGTTTTTCACTACCTGGCTCTAACCGCAACTTCTTTGTCTTTGAATTTGTTGGGGATGCAAATAGTTTATTTAAAGAAATATATTGAATGCTAGCAATGAAAAGAATGGAAAATTATTACAAGGTTAAAGGTTAGGACATATGAATGTTTAAATACTCTGTGTGTGTAGTTTTTTCCTGGGCCATCAGGTTAAAACATCAATGAAAATTTAAAAAATGGCTGAAGTCCTTTCCTTCTGTAATTTATCTTATAATCTAACGTTATCATGGAAGATGTTCCATGATAGCCATCCTGAGCTTTAGCAGAGGACATCAGCACCATTTGAGGTAACAGATAGTGAAATAGCTCTGCTTTGCACAGAATCACCACATAACAGAAGACCTCAGGAGCTTGATATCTATTAAGAATGTTAGAAAATACTGAAAAAACTGCTGTTTAAAATAACAGGTGTTTGGGTCATTCTGGGAAGCAGAGGATAAACTAAGTTTTGCCAAGATTTCACGGTATAAATTAGGTTATATTGCATGTGAGCTGCTCAAGCATGGCCAGGTTTTATATCTATCTCTGCTCTGGTTTTTTGTGTGGAATGGCTTTTGTGTACAAGTTGCTATGGCTTGGTTCACTTAAATGTTTCACGAATCTTCACAGACCTTTGTGAACTATCTCATTTTTTAGGGCTGAGCTTATGATTTTCGTGGTTTAGAGCATTTTTTGGTGAATACTTAGCATGGTATACTCAGCCTTTGTGAGTCAGTGACTTAGATTGCAAATATAAGTGATTTAACTTCTGCTTGAATAGTACCCATCATATAAGCCAAGACATTCTTTTAATAAGTGAGACTAATAAATAAAGCAAAAGAATTGGAGTCAGAGGGTCCAGAGCCCTGCCGTCAGTCTGACTCAACTCAAGCAATTACCTAAGTAATGCAGCAATAAACAAAAAGAAATCAAATGGATTTTTCACTTCAGAATTAAAAAAAAAATGTTTTGTTTCTTTTATCCTTGACTTCTAAGGCCACAGCCACACACAGAGCTGGGGCAGCAATTGCACCTCGCACTTCATAGACCGAGGCGTACATACTGCCTGGGAAACAAAACATCTTACTTGAAATAAAAAAAACAGAAGTCTGAAAATTAATAGCAAGGAAAGTACTCTTTCTTTCTTTCTCTCTTCCCTCCTTCCTCCTGAGCCCTACAATATATAAAAGTGAAGCAATTATTATAAAGTAAAAAAAATATAAATAATTTCAAAGGCAAAGAAAGGATTCAAAAAACTGAAGCACAGAAGAGTGAATTTCTCCATGCATGGCAGTGATGCATGGACAGAGGTGATATATTAATTTCTGTGGTAAAAAAATTCATATGTAAAGATTCATTCATCAAGAACATAAGTTTCAAGTCAGATATTCTGGGGTTAATTGTAACTTTGTGGTATGTTTTCATATGATTTACTAGGTAGCTCCAGATCATGAATTCTGACTCTGACTCCATGTTCTTCAACTATTTTTTTTTTACTATGGGGATGTGTTTGGGATTTTTTTTTTTTTATTTGACCTTACTTACAAGGAAGGGAAGAGGAGAGGAAATGAAGACCCTCTTGCTTTGCTCTCCACAGATAATTTGTAGAACTCTTGGTTGGCTGTGGTCCCTGGTATCTCCCATAGCCACAGTCTCAGCACTGAATATGTCTATGCAGCATTCTCGTGGGTGCCAACTGGTCCTCTAAACACTTACCTCAAGAAAAACTTCAAGTAGGAAAGCTTTTTTCATATTTCTCAAATTCATGTGTGCTTTTCAAATCTTAGTTTTCAAAAAATGTCTTTTTTGGGGGGGTTCTTTTAAAATCATAGTTTTCAAAAAATGGCCCTTTTTGATGTTTTTGCCAGGTCACAGGTCTCTGTATGGTATTACAGTAAAACAAGTTTGTGACTGACAGACCCTAATGTGACATGCAAATGTACTTATACCATATGTTTTTTACATTTTCCTGGGCATGCAGCTATATTTTTCCTCAAAATTTTGAATAAACCCTGAGTTCTCCATTCTCCTTTTCTCTCACCCCCTTCTCTGTGTCTCAGAGATGGGACTGTTCTATTCAGGAAGATTTTTATGATTAAATACATTAGCAGAGATATAGGTAGCTGATAGGAGTAGCATGGATGTAAGTGGGTCATGGAAAACTGTTTTCCCAGAGTCTCTTTTCCAAACAGTGTCTATGGGAACAGGGAGCTTAATGAGCTGGTTGTGACACAGGATGCGTGGGCAGACCTTGCTGTTATCTGTTTGGTTCTGGAGAAACACTCAATCACAATTGAATGTAAGAATTGGCATTGGAAATTTGGCAGAAAGCAATACTGTCCTAATGGCAAGATTTAAAATGAATATTTCAATTTTGGTGCCAGAATATAGTAACTAGTGGATGAAATTGCTCATAAAGCATTCAGCAGCCTCATTAAGATGGGTCATATTGTCTGCAGGCAGGAGTAGTCTTGGAAGATGAATCTTTCTCTGTCCTTAGAACTGTTGTTTAAAGAACAAAATCCAGCATCTGGTACTAATTTAAAGCCTTGTTCATGCTGTAGAATTAGGGTCTTAGCCAATTATTTGAAAGTTTTCATTTTGGTTTCTAATGGGTAGTGGCGCAGCTCATAGATGTCTTCGTAATTTAGGTGTGTACCACAAAGCCTGAGGTAATTGAGCCAGTTCTGTAAACGTGTGCTTACCTTTAGGGGTATGAGTAGTGAAATGAACTGGAATGGGATTACTTTGCTTTTGTGGTAAACAGTCTTTCTCCCTAATTTGTGCTGAAATAATAATCTTGTCAGTTACATGGTAAGTGAAAATACTTCTTGTAATTTTGCTTATTGGTATGACCAAAAAGGAAATGCAATGTTTTGGTGGTGAAAAAGAAAAACAGCGACTGTTAAACCATACCATCTCTTATATACTTTGTCCATGTAAGTTTTAAATGCAAAGGTTATTTATTTGAAAACTTAATGTGCCCTGTCCTGAGGAATATAAATTCATAGCCTTCTCTTTCTGCCAGTGTCATGTTGCTCCATGGAGAAGTCTCTGGCAGTGAGTTTAAACAATTTCCTTTCTTTGCGAACTTTCCCATGTAGTCATGGATCACTCTCCTAAAACTAATAATGGAAATTGAATATGTATGAGATTCCTGTTCGTCCCTTTTGCAGCGAGTAGTGGAAGCAAAAGCCACTGATATCTGGAGAGTATCAAAATTAATACGAGAAAAGCTCAGTTAAAATGTTTACTTAAAAATATTTCAGTAGCTTTTATTGAGCTACCTCGTGGTCCCGCTGCAGCGAGAGCGGTGCTCTCACACATGCATAGAGATGTCATGCTGAGCTTTGCTGCAACGTTCTGGGGCTGCCTCAGAACCCTGTGCTGCTATTAGAGTAGAAAACATGTAATGTGTTATTTGGTTTGAAACCATAAAGATGATTTTTTTTGTCATGCTCTGCTCTGCATGGTCTCAAGGTACTTTGCTGTTTAACTCGAATTTCCAATCCTTATGGCATGTGGTAGAAATGTTACAGTCATGGTTTTTTTTTTCCTCTCTTCTTCTTTTTCTTATCTACATAAACAACATAACTTTGTCAGAAAATTGAAAATGTGCACTTTGTCCCATCAGCTAAAATGGGCTGTCAGATAATGCTTTTTTTTCTCCATTGCATCAGATGAATGATGTAAATGGTTTTTGGCTTTGGAGTTTTTTGCAAGGCACTAGAGTAAATGATCAGAGTAGTAACATTTTTAACCTTATCTATCATACTGAAACATTTTTTCTGCCTCCAATAAAACATGTCAGAGTCGATTAAGGACATTCTTCAATGAGGTATAATTCACAGATTTTAGTAGCGAATCCAAGAGCACTGAAGTATTAAAGAGGCTGTGAATACTTAATTACGGATATGTTGCCATCCTACCTTTTACTGAATTCCCTTAACACTTTGGTGCTCTGTATCTGAAAATGCTCTTTTCCTCTGATGGTGAAGTAAAAGGAAAAGCCAGGTACAATGGCAGAGCATATGTCACATTGTATCTAGTGACAGAGCAGTGAGAGATACTGCTGTTCTAGTACATTCAGCTGTGCTTATCTGGTACATGAGTGCACATTACTTTCCATGGGCTTGGATCACTTTGGACAGTATCATTAAATGCCACGTCATTACCTGTTATGGAGTAGTGCTTTTGCTTGAAGTGCCTCCTGGGATACATGCAACAGTAGGAAGAATGATGGGTAAAGATGGAAGCAGCATTAAATTTTCAATGGAAACACTATTGACTTTGACTTTTCAGAAGCCTTATCTCTTAGATGGTGTTTGTCACAGGACCTGTAAAGCCGCGGATGTTCGTCAGCTGGAAGTTGCAGGCAGTTGAACGATATGGACAGGTGAAGGCTCCAGAGGGATCAGCTGGGCTAGCATCGAGCTGGAGGGGGTAAATTGAAGGTTTATTTATCCAATTCACTGTCAAGGTCAGCTTGCTGGAGAGCTGTCCTATGTGTGCTTACAAAATGCCAAAATCCTGGCAAATTGTCTGAAAGAGCCTCCAAATCACTGACCTTTGTACAACTCACATCAGCATGCCACTGTCTTTTAACAGTATCCTTAGAGTGCATTAAATAGTTTGTAAAATCAAGCTTTTAATGTCAGCAGAAGTAACTTTTTATTTTCTGCAATAAGGAAAAAATAAAAAACACCTAATGATGATAGAAACAAACATATGAAATAGAAAAGCTGTTTCACCCTAAATACATTTAGCTTCTACTGCTTTTTCTTCAGAGCATGTTTTAGAGAGGCTGTTTTTTTTTCCTCACCAGATAAAAGATCTAAAACATTTGATTTTTTAGATCGTTCTTCAGAGCATGTTTTAGAGAGGCTGGTTTTTTTTCCTCACCAGATAAAAGATCTAAAACATTTGATTTTTTTTTTCTCTTTCAATATGTGGTCTTTAGCAAACTTCTATTAAAAAATGTAGATTTGCCTTTAGCCTTCTTTAACTTTCTCAGGTGAGTTGCTCAGATTTTAAGGTAATTAGAGCTTAATTTAGTCTTTTAATTAGTTACAAGACAGTTTTTAACTGTCTAGTTTCATGTGTTTCTCGTGTATCTGTGTTAGGTATCTGTTAGAAACAGGTCAATTTTTCTTTCTTTTACTGATAACTAGGTATACCTTTAAGTAGGTTATATGTATCACTTAGGTAACTATGTAGTCTTTTGAAAGTGACTTTTAAAAATTATTTATATATAGATGAGTCCTTTTGCATATAAGTAGTATAAATCACTGCATAATACCTACTCCTGGAGTTTATGTTAGGGGAAAAGTGGGATATACCTCGGTTGACTGTGAAGCATGCAACCCCCCCCCAATTCCAAAGCCATTTAAATGGTCCATGCTTAACTGAAGTAGCGTGAAAATAAAAACACAGCAGGTTTGACCATAATTGGCTTAGTCTTATAAAGGGCTAATGGCACATTTAGCTGTTTTAGTCAATGGTTTTTCACTTGCTTTGTAGTAGGTCTTGTTTCCATTTAAATATACAAGGCTCATCATAGCCAAGTGAAAGACAGATATGTGTTGAGCTTTTGTTTTACATTTTGTTTTACACTTTGCAGTGTACTTCTGTTATGTTTTCTCATTTTTTTTCTTTTATTTTTTCTCCCTTTCATTAATGAGATACCCAAATAAGTGTTTTTGTGAATTCAACTTTGTAATTTTCTTTTTTCTTCCCCTTGTTGTTTGTTACCTCTCTGTGAGAACTCAATTTTCCAAGTAAGGCAGCTCAACTTGCATTTTTCCCAGAAAGGAATATTAGAACACACCATACAGCTCTTATGGCATGGGTGAAAATTATTGACTAGAAATGGGTGAACTGGAAAATCAATTTAGCCCTATTTTGAGAAGCTTCATGTGGAACTCTCTTACTACTTTGAACTAATTTCTAATTATACTTGTCTGTTAATGCAGAGTGTATTTCCAAATTTATCAAAACCTATTTCAATGTTTTGATACCCTGTTGTTTATTTGTATTTTATTAGTATGTGTATGAATCTCTGAACATTTTCAGATTTTGAAACAGAAATAGTTTTTGTAAGAACAAAGAAAAAATGAGCCCTTGAAGTTCACAAATATAAAATTTGGTGTATGTACAAGTTTGGAATATATGTAATTCCTATTAATTTTATGACTTGTGTGTAAATCATTGTTTAAGTACTTTTTAGACTGCAGAGATTTTATATGAGGGCTGCCTTTGAGCCATAATACATGATCACGTGAACCTGCTGTAGTTCACAGATCACTGACTTGACAGAACTTTATTATTATTTAATATTTATGTTACAATATTGCCCAGAGTCCCCAGCCTTAGACAATGCCCTGTTACAGTGGGTATTGTACAAACATCAATGTAGACATGATCAATGTCTCAAGGAGCCCAGAGCTCTTGTAGTTATAAGGTCACGCTGCAATGAAGTTCAAGTCTGAGTAAACTTTGCAAAAAAGTTTTGCAATATGCCAGCTTTGAAGTAGGAGAGACCAAATCAAAGAGAGTGGAGAGACAAGGATTCCACCTGTGTGACAAAGCAGATCCTGCCTTTATTGTTGGTGAGTACACATTTAGACAGAACGATAGCAAGGCTGAATTGTGATACAGTGCCTTAGGGCTCGTGCTGCATTTCAAATTTGGGCTTTAGCCTATGCTTTATATGCTTTACATTCCACTTTAATTGAAACTGCTGCATTTTGAGATTGAGATTTAGCAGATAAAAGAAGGAAAAGATATTTCCCAGATAGTATGTCTGAATTTCATAACCACGTCTCTGCACTCCTGGCAGTCATGGTTTGCATTAAAAGGGTTAACAGGTATGATTTACATTGGGCTGGCCCAACAAGAAAGTTTGTATTTTGAGTCTGTGTTCTGTGCTGGAAATATTGATCATGCAAATGGGAATGTTATTGAACAGAGTTTTTGTCTCTATTTGCAGTTTAAACCTTGCCTTTTCACGAGGCATTAATTAGTAGAAAACAGATGCAGAGATACAGAGCTGCCATATTTTCTACTTTTCAAATTTTGTCTTAATGCTTTCCTCTTGGTCTAGTCTTTAGATGCTGAGCAAGGAAGATTCCCTTTGGCGGTTTCTTCTATCCATTTATTTATTTGTTTATTTTAACTGTTGTTGAAACTAGTAGGATTTGGTAAAGTATCCTTGGTGTCCTAATATTCCTGTAGCAGAGTGGGAAATTTCCCTTTCAGGGAGAGCCATACTGCCTCTCACAGAGAAAGCTGAATGTTTGTGATGAAATAGAGAGGATTTCTTCTATTCAAAAATACTTTGTTTTCTATATCTTTTGATTTATACTACACTATAAGTAATTACTGTTCAGAACCTGAGATCCTATGGCTCTAATTTAAAACATACCATTTTTTGCAGTAATTCTTACTCTGTAATATTTTAGTGGCAACAAAGTATGTTTAAGGAATCTTGAACTAGCAATAATATTATCTTTTAGGGGAGTCTTGGTTAAACAGAGGGAGGAAGTTGCCTTGTAGTGTTCTCTGGACGTTGAAGGTGAATTATAGCAGCTCTGTGGATAACTTGGATGGCTGCTTTCTTTTTTAGCTAACCAACCCATTGACTTCTGCACAAAAAAATGTTCATGTGTTTTTGAGCTCTTCCTCTTGTTCTTGTAGACTCTCTGGATCATTCAGAATTTGATTCAGACTTCAGACACAAACACGGTTTCTGAAGGCAGTATTTTGCTGCAGGGCATCTGATAGCTTTTGTTTTCTGGGTGTGGGATATGGGTTTTGGTAGGAAGAACTCAAGGGCAAGGAATGCTGGCAGAATACCCAGTCCTGCTCAGTTTGCTTGTGTCTGTTCATAGCTCTGAAATACCGGTTCAACAGGCCATGTTAACCCACAGCATGAGCCAAGTTTCCCTTTTTCATGCACTATCCATGTGCTAATCTGTGGAAATGCATAGAAACTGCTGTGCCTGCCTGATGACCACTATGGATTCTGCAACCCAGGAGTCTCCTAAAAACACAAAACATCTGAGCCATAGAGAATGGTACTTTTTCCTTGTTTCCCTTTCCTGTGAAATGTTAGGATGCTTAGTCTGTTTTCCCCTTAAATTTGGATGGAACAAGCTTCTTTGATATATCACATATTCCTTCTCTTGTGCTTGCTTCCCATGATTTTCTCCAAGTGCAATTCTGCTCTCACTGAGCTTGAAGCCTTCTTCAACCATGGTGTTTAAAGCAGAAAGGCACTGCTGTTTATGAACACTTTCATTTTGCAATGGCACCTTTTTTTGACTAGTGTTTGTAGAGGGAAAAGGCAGTGTCCAATACTAGACTAAGAAATTAATTCTATTCTGCAGCAGGGTTCTGTGAGCTCTTGCATCGGTGATTTAATCTTTGGATGTTGATGGTGGTTTGAGCACCTCGTGTGTGCTGTGATGATTGAGAGCACCCCTTGCTCCTTTGCTCAGAAGTCTGCAGAGGTTTGAATAACAGATTATATAAGCACAATGGCTTTTAGAGAATGAGGATGTAGTAATAGGGCCATCATGAACGTGCTGAGGTATCTGTCCTAATAATGCACCATGAAATTAATATGTACCTGTGCAGTAGTTGCTGAGGGTGTCTGCTTCTTTGCAGATCAATTTGATATAGTGTTCTGTCTGTACAGAAATTGTGCAGTTCATTTTCTGTGGGTAAAAAAGCAGACGTTCTGGTTTATATGACAGAATTTGATGATTTTGATAATCCATTAACATTTAAAATAAGAGGAAAGTACAAAGCTGAAAAGAGACCTTAGTATGAATTCGAGGACATTTGATGAAAGGTCTAAATTTAATATTATATCTTATTATTGTCTGAGCCATCTGGGGTTTTCTTTGTAGCTTCCACATCACTGAATGTATTCTCATCATATAAGTCCATTTTTAAATATGCAATTTTATTTCAAGACAAATCTGCAAATGTAGATATTAGACAATTACTGTTCAAGAATGTAGGAAATGTGAGAGATTACCTGCAATGATTATGGAATGTGAAGATCTTAATCTCATGGGCTAAACAAGAAATGATGGATACATTAGGTCTTTAATGCACACACACAAAAAAGATGTATTTGTAGATGAAGCTTTGGAGCTGAACTCGATCCACTTCATGTTACCCAACGTGTGATGGATGTATCAGGTTCTTTGTTATCAGAGAAATAACTCCTAGACCACTGGGTGAAATACCATCAGAGTTAGTAGGGCTAAAAGGAGAAGTTGCCCTGTGATCTCTGAATTTAAGTTTCTTGAAACGAGTTTGCTGGACTGACTTTTTTTGGAAAAAAACCAAAACCACAACAACAAAATTCCCCCAAAAGTCCCAGCCCAGCAGCTGTTGAGGAATCCATTCTGGGAAGGTGGCTGGGGGCAGCTGCAGGTGGAGTCTGGCTGTGAGCCCACCAAGAGCCTGTGACCTGCCACCCCTTGGGGTGACCAAGGACCCAGGGACCTTGGCACAGCTGGGGAAGGGACACCAGAGCTGAGCAGGGAGATCCCAGACTACAGAGCTTTAGACTGCAAGGGGATAAAAGCCCAGCAGTTCCTTTCTTGGGGTCCCTCCTCAGGGGCACCAGCTTGGGCTGTTTCTTGTTACTGCTCTGTCATTCCATTGTTTAAAGGATCCAGAGGTCTGAGACTCTGCTATGGGAAACTCAGGGTCCCGCTGGTGAGGAGGAAGCCTTTTTTTTGTGGGTGTGTGGAGCCCAGTGGGACCTGCTGGGTGCTGGAGCCACCCCTGAGGGGCCCTCATTCCCAGCAGTGACAGTCTGGGCTGGTGGGGCTGTGGCTGGCAGAGTGGCTCCTGGATGAGCAGGCAGAATTATTGCCTGGCTCCTAATCACAGAAGTTGTGTTAGGGAAAGTTTCCTGTTTGATCAGATAGACCTGTGTCTATTCATAACATAGAGCTGGGGCTGAAGGAGAAAGAAATTCAAATCTGTAGGTGAAGCATCACGATATACATCCATCTATTTCTGATTTCAGAAAAAGTCAAATGACAGATCCATATACACTTTGAAAGACTACATGTTTTATGACACAGAGTCCCAGAAGAGACTATTTGAACATTATAACTTTATGCCTAACTGTGGTGCTGTCAAGACAAAGCATAATGTTTTCACATCTAAAATTTAACTACACTGTATTTATTGTTTTGCTCAAGAACATTAAAGGAATCTTATCTGTCAACATACAAGAGCAATGAATGAACAACTTAAATTACAAGAGTAAATTAAATGTCAACTTTATTTCACCAAAACAGGCTGTTCTTTTCTGTTAGGAGAGGTTATAACCACTGTCTTGAAATACTTGCTGTTGAAAAATGATTGACAAGTGTGGACAGAAGTGTGTAAATGCAACAGGTTTTTAATTTACTCGATTACCATATTTATTGCAAGCATACTGGTAAGTTTGGAAAAATAACTTCATTGTTGTACTGTGTTAGCTCAAATCCCCTGCATTCACTGTAGTTTCAAACTTTACTGCTCTCTCTGTTCTCATATTGGCTGTGTTTTTGTAACTAGAGTATAGCTCTGTGTTTTATTTTATACTAGTAAATCACTGAGACCCAGTAAAAATGTAAAAAACCCCTAATAGATAAAAATGATATATACTTTTGGCTTAGAGTATATGATCTATTTCTCCAAAGTATTTTGAAGACCTCTTCAAATTCTGTGTGTGTTGTAAATTGCCTGTTATTAAAATAAGTCTTTTAGCTGTAAAGAAAAAAAAGTTATAGAATAATGTGCATATTGCTGTTCAAACCCTCCTCACCTGTATGTCTGCATTTGTTTGCTGGTCTTTGAGAACAGAAATTTCTTGGAGCAAGCCTATATGCAGCTGTATACTGGGATTAGAGAATTATAGTTCTTAGGGAAGGTTCAGCAAGACATAACAGATAAGTGAAATGTTATTTCACAAGGTCTGCTTCGTTGTGTGGGATATTTCTCCTTGACGGGAACATATAAAAGTGTTTATCTAATGTATCCACACTGTGTATAGTGAAAGAGAAGGGAGTCACAGGTCTTTATCAAAACTATTCACGTGGAAGGGTATGATGTAGCATAAACCAAAGGAGGAGTTTATTTGTGGCAAAATTATGGGCAACTCTCATGCCTTTCATCTCCAACAAATGCACGTTTGCCTGCGTTGTGTTCATAAATGAGTGCTCTGCCTGCCTGGAATATGGACTCCTAGAATCAAACAACTTGAACTGGATGAAAAATGAGAGGGCTAAGAATTATGTTGCTGAAGCAAGGCAGTATTTATCCTTGTGGTCAGAGCTATATGAGAAAGGCCCTCAGTCTGCAATTTTCAATATATCTGTTCTGGGTGAAGATAAAAGAATTGCTAATTGAGTTTACAGTATGTAAGACTCTGGGCTGTGTAAGGGTAGGTTATCATTACCTCTGTGTTGTCAGTTGTAAATCTATCTGCTTCTGTGGTCTAGAAAGTCTCTTCCCATAAAATGATGGTCCAGTATTTTCTGAGCCAAGATGTTCTGTCTCCAGCATGTGTCAGAAATAGTGACATAAGACAGAAACTCTCATAATACTAGCCATGAACCAAAAGGAATGTGTCTTGTTAACAACTTTGGAAAGAGCCAGTTCTCATTGTAACTGCCTTCTAGCAGCTACATGGAAGAGAGGATAAAAATTATAAAATATAACCATGATGTATTTTCCTGATGAAGCAATAGTTTATAATGATAGTCACTATAAAGTTAATTTTTACTTGAACAGAGCTGAGCTTAATGGTTTTCAATTATACTAATTTGAGTCATGGGTTTAGTTCATGTGGATTTTGCAACCCCTGGGTTTTGCTTTTATGTCTTCTCCCTTAAATGCTTAGCTTCTTTTTTTGCATTATGCCTTTCCCATTCTCTTTTAGCAGGGAACATCAGGCAGTGATGGGAAGGCTCCATCCCCTTCCATTTGCATCAGAATTTAATCTTCTGTGAGGAAGATGATTAAACATGTAATTTGAAAATAAGGTCTCATGTTCCAAATGGTTTTGTCATCTGGCACATGCTCAAGGAAGAATGTCCAAATGTATGTCACCTTTCTCTGACAGAGGTTGAAATCTGTTTCACCTAAGTTTTCTAAGACACACTCTGCATTGGCAAGAAATTAGGCTCCTTATAAATGCATCAATTTAAGTTGACTTGTGCTGAGGCCTCATATCTACAAGTTTGAGTATGTTTTGAGATTTTTTACTTTAGACTATGGTTAGTGTGGCCACCAGAACCAAACGTCCCCATTCTGTATACATTTGGAGATGACTGAGAAACAGTTGTTGATTTGCACCTTTTACTTACATTGACTAATGGAGCACATCTGGTACACATCTGGTAGAGCTTCTGATTTTTTTTTTTTTTTGGCCTACAAAAGGAATCTGAAATCAGGTCATCAAAACAGTTTCATTAACAAAGCCAACTACAATAAGAGGGAATAAATTCACCCAAAGCTGTACCACTGTTCTGGACTGAGATGATGGTGTAGGTACATCCTATGAGCAGTACCATGGCCATGTGTATGAACAGCAGGTGAGCAATTCTTTGTTACATCTTTTGCCTGTTATGCCTCTCTGACACTACAGCCAAATATTTGTGTTATTTCTTTCTGATTCTTCATTTGTTTGTATTCTAAATGCCATGTCCTTTCTCCATTGTCTTGCTCCTTTTTATTTTTGTTCTTTCTGACTTCACCTCTGACCTCCCCCAGTGGAGGCTGCTGCAGGTTGTGTCTCTATATTTTTGTTCAAGCTTGGAGTTGGCCAGTGTTGGCCACAAACCCAATGGTCACTGTTTTTCAGACTGTACATTGCATTAAAGAAAACTGAGCCCCTCTGGGCCTCCAGCCATCATGCAATTTGAGGAATTGTGATATTCATCTACTGATTTAAATGATCTCAGTCTCAGCTTTTCTTTTTAGAAAGAAAGTGTTCAGAGGTATGGAACTAAAAGAAAAAGAATAGTCAGTCGTCCCATACAGATGTGACTGCAGAGACCTGATCACTCACATTGTGTGGGGAGGCTTTTGGTGGCTGAAAAAAGGAGGTCTGGTTAAGATCTCTGGTCAGGGGTGTCTGCAAATCTTAACCTCAGCTTTTGTCCTTACATATAACAAAAGATTTCCAGTGGCATAACAACACCCACTACATAGTTTCAGAAATTCATTTGCTATTTGGTCTCATTTTTATTTCATGTTGCCTTAGAAGTATGCTTTTTGCCTCATAAAAAATGTTAATAAATTCTATCATTATAATTTGCTTTGATGGCATATTTAAGGGTATGTCCTCATGGAATGTCTCTTGGAGAGATGATACCCTGGAAAGAATATGTCTAGAATGGACAGTACTGTCTGACCTCATTAGCCAGCAGTCCAGGGAGCAATTGCAAAAGACCTAGATTGCAGTAAAACCTTGTTTCTCTCCAAGACAGGCAGTAGATTGTATGGCTGGGGTGTCACCTTGGTTGTGTCCTGCAGCTTTCAATCTGCAACACATGGACAAGCCTTGAACAGGCACTGTGTCAAGCAAATAGCATCAGAGTTTGTCATGGGTGCCATGGTTTATTACTTTCTTGATGAAATGGGCATTTGTCCAGTGAGAACTTGACTTGTACCTCTGAATTATTTTGCCTGAACTATTTAAGTTACCCTACCTGGTGCAAATTTGGGCTGAATTTGTGCTACAGGAGAAAGGCTCCACATCTACTTTTTATGTAACTGTAATCTTCAATCCATGGCTGGCTAAAACATTAGATGTGTTCAGTGACCTCTTTGACATCAATAAGAATATAGTATCTAAATCAGTTAAGATTCCATTTATTCATATACATTATATGCATTTTAATATCGACAAGAGAAGACAGGTCTTATCATTAAAATGATCTTGGATGTAATGTTTTCAAATTGTTACTATAATAGTTCATGACATGCTGGATCTGTTTTGAGTGCCATGAATCATAGCAACTGATGGGAAAGGAAAGAACAGCAGTTATAGAACTATGAAAGAATTAAATAATTTTGAAAACAGGTTAAATATTGTTTACTGTCAAAAAGAGGACAGGAATGTGATACTTTTCAATTACTTTTTACCTGTTTCTTGAGTTTAAATGAGTTTTATATTGATTAAACGTGGTGGAGGGTGGGGTATTCTTTTGGGCTCCAGATTCATCTAAAGTTGAGAACACATGGTAACTTTTGCTTTTGTTTTGTGGAGATCTTTTTGTCCTAACCCAGTTCATACTGTGTTTCCTTCAAAGATTTAGACTTGCTCTCTTTAAAATGTGTATCATCTTCCTGATGAACCGTATCTTTCAAAAGCACATTTACTTTTTGCTTGTAGCAGTTCTTTGAGTGATGTGGGTATTACAATCCAAAGCCAGTCCTATTTTCTTAAATATGATCTAACTTTTAATGCAGATCAATATATACCAATATAACCTTATAAGACAAACTCTTTGTTTGGCTTTGAACTTCACGGTATCCTTTTTACTGGGTGAAAGAGCAAACTAAGGGACTGGAATGTTACTAATATATTTTTCAGTATTTTTTGGCTAAAACTTAACTTGACCTACACAGATAAAATTCTCTGATCATTTTAAATCACAAACTCTGTATGTTTGGCTTTGAACTTCAAGGTATCCTTTTTACTGGGTGAAAGAGCAAGCTAAGGGACTGGAATGTTACTAATATATTTTTCAGTATTTTTTGGCTAAAACTTAACTTGACCTACACAGATAAAATTCTCTGATCATTTTAAATATTTACCTTGGTGTGTGAAGAAACCAAAGTTAGAAAAGAGATTTGGGTTTTTGGTTTTGTTGTTGTTGTGGGGTTTTTTGTTGTTTGTTTTGTTTTGTGGTTTTTTGTTTCTTTTTCTCTGTGTGGTTAGAAAAGAGATTTGGGTTTTTGGTTGGTGCTTTGTTGTGGGGTTTTTTGTTGTTTGTTTTGTTTTGTGGTTTTGTTTTTTTTCTTTTTTTTAGCAGCTGAAGGCAATTATATCTTTATTGACCCTCTGTGTTCACCCCCTCCTTCAATGTCAGGTACTTGCTTATTATTATCAACATGACATCTCCTTTCTTTGAAAGGTTGTCCGTCACACTTTGAATCACCTCTCTCCATGGTTACATTTTCTAATCAGTTCACATGATTGAGCCTACATCAAGTGATGCTTTACTTAATTCCTTTCCGTTTGTATGGTGTGATTCTTGGAGGGACTCTCGTCAAAATTTTGGAGGGCCCTGTCAGTTTGAAAAGAACATGACCTTTAAATTGTATCAGTATGTTTGCTGGTGCATAAGGGAAAGGAAAAGGTTTGTAGTGATGGAAAACCACTCTAAAAATGAAAAGTAATTCTCTCAGAAGCAACATGCATAGGAAGTTAATTTGTTTATATTTAACTGATTTTTAAAAAGGACAGAATGAGGGAGACATGTTATTTGAGCAATAAGGGGTCTGAACAGTGTGTCCTTAAATTTGGCTTTGAAAATGTTATCTATTGTTCTTGCTTTTCTGCATTTATAAGGATAGATAAAAGTAGAAATATTCAAATGTGACAGAGTAAAGGTGTAATTCTTTGAAATTATCAAAGCTGTTACTCTGCTGCGTTTTCATAACTGTATCTGTGGCCATGCTATAATTAGTAATTGACAATGCTAATTATTGTACAGTCTGTCACAGACTAAAGTGGCAGAGTTAGATTTTATGTGGGTATAAATACGCATACATTTATGTGTGCGTGAGAGGATACTTCAAGTTAACACAGAATTTTGCATTGTGAATGCAGGCAGTCTGAAAACAAGGAAAATCCGTTTGGAATGCCTAATGTGGATAGCTCAGGAATACAATAGAGATTCATGCTGGTGGAGCTGAGTAATGCTGGGACCATAATAAAGTTTTGTAACCTTTATCAACTGTAGAAACTGTAGATGTTCAAATACCCTGCATAACTGAATCAGGGATATTTGTGTTCTCATCTCCTTTCCTCTGTGCTTTGAGATAAATTACTCTTAAGTAGTTTTTACAATTGTCAAAATGTGTAGTTTCAGTGAAACTGTTAAAGTCTGGTTTACCATGCATTTATATATTATTATTACTTGATGTTGATGTCCAGAAGCTGTTTGTCCTCTAGATTTTTTCTATATTTGGAGTGTTTTCAATCATACCACTACAGACTCTTTGATATCTGATAAGGTATGAGGTCATTCTGAAAGTGTTCCCAAGGTCAGTAAAAGGATTTTTCTTTGCTTTTTGGTTATGGTGTGCTCAAAAAATGTGTAGGAACTTGATTACCTTTGAACTTTTCACCCTTTTGTCAAGTTGGTTGAAATGAGCCTGTAGATTCAGAAGTTATAGGGTGGAGATGCACAGGCGGGGTGTGATCACACAGAATTGCTGCTGTGAAGGTGTTTGTGCTGCTCCTTTCTCACCCTAAGTCCCCTGCCACTCTTCAAATTTAATAGTGCTCTTACTGAATCCTAAGGATGTAGGCTTCCCTGACAAAGATCTTGTTTTCTGGTTCTGGATCTCATTCTTGCTTCAGAAAATCAACCTTACTCGAGTCAATCTGACAAAATCCAACTTGACAGCGGTCTTGTTTTGAGTGTGGTTGGAAAGAGATGAATGGGTTAATCCTCACTGTGAATTGGTATTTATTTGGTGTTTCACTGTGTGAAAGTCATATTCCGGTCTTTGTTCTCCGATTTGCAGTTTAAGGAGTAGAAAAATGGACCCCAAAAGTTAATCACTTTCTACTTTTTCACTCTTCCCAAGAGGTGCCCCAGTGTCACTCGAGCCCCGGGCTCGAAGGCTCATAGACTCTGCCCCTTTAACCCAGCAGCTGTGGGCTGGTTCTGGGCTCCAGAGCAGAGAGCTCACCTCTGAAATCTGCCCTGTCTCAGTTTAATTATTTGGCATGTTTCACTTTCCTAATGATAGTGGCAAAGCCGTGGTTGTTTGCATCTAAAATTAAGGCTGTTCACAGAGTTCAGATCTGTAGGTTTTTGCAGCAATAAGGTGTGCCAACTTTTGTGCTGGAGTTGTGTAGTTCATGATATGCAAATTGCAGGTGGATATGGCACTTGACAATAGCACACGTGATACGCAGCATTGGATTTTCCAATGCAAAATTTGGAATGATATAGTTTGTGGATTTGAGATACTGAAAGAGATCAAGGCAGCTGTAGCTGGGGTACAGGCATGCATGTTATCTGCATTTCATAAAGGCATTTTGCATAGGATTTTATTTTAGCATTTTGTGCTAATTCGTATTTCATGATTCATTCACACATTTAACCCGTTAATGCAACTCTAACCTTTCTCTGATTGCTCAGCTAAAAGTGTTTTCTCCGTGTTTCAGAGAGTATGAAGCAAGGTGGCAGAATGATAAATACCAATAGCGGGTCTCTGGGTTGGTAGCAATATTCAGTAGCATATAACATGGCTTTCACTTACACAAAGAAAGGTCATACATTTTCATCTGTGACGTCTCAGCGTTGCCTGAGACATGAACTTCACAAATATGTGAAGTCACTATATTCTACGGTTGTTTTCTTCTGGGCCATAACCTCTAGATTTTAGTTACTGTAACTTGATGGAGCCCCAGGTTCCTGATATTGAGGACAAATGATGTTTGGCATCTCCTACTGAAATTCCTCCTTTTGACAGGGGGTGCTTTGCTTTTTAGGACATGTGAAATCTCAGAAATCCTGCAAATCATATTCTCTGTTTGAAAACAAAACCAAACCCACATGTCACAAATTAAATATTAGAAATTAAGCCTTGACTGAGACAAGGGACTTTTGCTTTTGGATGACAATTTCTGTTATTCTGTCCAACCAGAGGTGAGCTAGAAATGCTTACATGGTATCATATCTTTTAAAGAATGAAGAGAACACGAATTCTTTGCAGCCTTAAAATACTAATAAATGTTTTTGTGTGTGCCTTGTTTTTCCTCAGGAAGTTGATAATAGAAATTGTGCATCACTTCAGGGTCTTGTGGGGTATGACCTCAAAACATTTATTTGTGTATTTATTTATTTATGTCCTCCCCCTTCTTCCCCCTTTTCTTTTTGAGTCCTGCTTTAGCTAATTGCTCTCCTCTTTCCCTTGAAATAATAAAATTGTGTGTTTTAACACATTCCATTTCTTACAAATTAAGGGGCTCCTATTGTAATGCTTTTCTCACTTTCTCTCTTATGGATATGTGAAATATAATTCCATATCTTGAATTATCTAACACACAGAGTAATAGCCTATGTTCCTACAGACCTATCAACTTGATTGGAATTTTCCACATGGAGCAAATGCAGTGCTGAACCCCTTAGGAGCATCATGGGGACTAGATCCCAGAGTTCCAACCTGCTCCTTGCTTAATCACAGCCAGTATTCATTCAAAAGTCTCTCTTAAATTAATTGAGAGCATTGCCTGAGAGGGGTTGAAAGATTGGGATCATTCTGAACAGCAGTGTAGTTGTGCTATACTGTTAAAGGATGCCATGTCTTAAATATACTGAAAGTCATAAACACAGCATTATAATAAATTACAAAGCAGACTTTTGGAAGATTTGTTCTACCTTTCACAAAATGCTAATGTTTATTTTGCTTTCATCACATTGTCTTTCATTTAAAAATTACAGCTTTACTACAGTGAGCTAATTTCATAATACTGTATTAGCTTAATATTATATAAATTATGTTTGTCAGATTTGGGCATTGTTGTAGATGTACAAAGCCCAAATTTACTACCAAAGCTCTCCAAACACATGTATTCATAATTTGCTACAATGAACCATATGCCACAATATAGTATTAAGGAATTACACTTTCTAATGCCAGGCACAAATCCTGCTGCTCTTTCTGCAACTGTTCTAGGTACAAATAGAAACAATATATTTCTAGCCTTTTTTTCCCCCTACTTGCAATTATGAGCAAAAAATGTTACAGTGTGGGAATATTTTAGCCACCTGCACTTTGTTGTCTGACTAATTTTTAGCGGGGAGTTGCTTTTGAACATTATTGAAAATATGCGGAGATTGCAGCAGTTCCTGGGTATATTTTCTCTGCAGACTATTATAACTTCAGGCCTGGAAGGAAAAGGTAATAGAAATTGGCACAACGAATATTACAGAGCACGGAAAGCTACAGCTTTCTTTTAGTGGAGAATGGGAACGCTCCTGCCTAAGAGGTTTAATTGCAGCTGCCTGCAGTTTTGCATGTGGTGTTTTCCACTTGCAAGGTGTAAGGTTCTGCAGTGTAACCTGGCTCATTCTCTCCATTCAAACAAAGAGCAGAAATGCACTCTGTGAAGGGAAGGGGAGAGCTTGTGCAATTGTGGAACATCTATAGGTTTTTAAACACACACTGTCTAATCAGCCTCTGACAGATCCATTGTAAATCAAAGGTCTGGTAAGTGGGGATGCCAGAAATGTTTGATCTCATTCCAAGCCTTGAAACAACTTGCTTATTTTTTCTGCAGTTTGGCTCCTCACTAAAATAAAACATTGAGAGATGAATGTTCTGACAGGTCATTGTGTGTCAAACTGTCACTCTGTAATGGTTACATATTTCAGCTGGATTGAGGTGGTGGTGGTTGGGGGAGGTCTGAGAGAAAGGGAAAAAGAGGGAGAGAAAGAGACAAAGAATAACAAGATTTCTGCTCCTTCTTATGGCTGATCTTCATTTAAACCAAACACTTGTCATGTTCAGGGGAAGTTTTATAAATTTTTAATGATGTTGCGTACAACTGGTGCTTTGAAATTTGCTGTACTTTAATTTTTTCTTCGTTAGCAAAGGTTCGCTAATGCATTGAAGTGCTAAGAGCGTGTCCTAGGGATGCCATGATAATTGTGTTGTTAATAATATTGTGGCACTAGTAATGTTCTCCTGGTAATCAAGCCATGAGATTTTTTTTTAATATATTCAGTTATTACACCGCATCTCGTACAAATCATGTCAATTACAATTGCCAGTCTATGACAGTTAAAATAATTGTATACGTTTTCCAGAATTTTCTATTGGCTTGGCTAATCAAGCTAAAAAAAAAAAAAATCAACACATTATTTGCATTAATTTTGTTTCTGGTCTATTTCTACTCCTAAATCATTTGTCCATCTACTTCAAAAGGCGGAACAGTAAGTATTTTAATAATAAATATACAAGCATATTCATATGGTAACATAATATAGGCATACTTCTGCAATAGCAACACAGGATATTTCCTAGGATTAATCAGTGTGTGTGTATAGATATATATTTACTAAAATTATGCTCATGTAGAGTGTGTGTACGCTGTCAGAGATTTATAAAGATCGATATTCAGAGATGTTTATTTTCATGGGTTTGGAGTGTCTGTGTGTACACCTATGTAAAGATGCCAATCTGTCTGTAGACACTGATATTTTATGCCTCCCTTAGAGATGATTGTGTGTTATTGCATTTGAATATTTATTTACATTTAAAAAAAATCAATTAAATAGTTGCCACCTGAAGACAGAGCAAGTTTGTTGTCCAAACATTAGCCTTCTGTAACACTGGCATCTCCTGTCTAATGCTGTCGCTTTGTTTCTTTGAAAATAAGAGACAAATAGCAAAAACTGGCTCAGCATTCTGTCACCAGAGCAGGAAACATCCCATTGTGTGGTTGAGTACCGTGTCCTGGTGGGGAGGGGAAAACTTGAGCTTCTTTTCTCTAGAATATATTCAATTTTATTTTTTTATCTTTCTTTCATTTGCTTTTTTAAAAATTATTATTTTTAAAAACAATGGGAACACATTGCACTCACACTCCAAACTGTGGAACTATTGTTTCTTCCACAAGAGGTTTGGTGTTTTTCAGTGTATATTTACAATAGCTACTAAATGAACACAACAGGGGTGCAGAGGAAACAGGGAGTCAGCGTATGGATTGCAAAAATATACAGAATGATAATATAATTTCCTTTCTCGGGGAGGTACAGCATGTCGAAGGAGGGTGAAAATGAAACAGCAGAGAGGCGGATCAGTAGTACATGAGCACTAACCAAGTACAGCCAGGGGTAGTATATGAGAGGGAATAACAAGTAAGGGATGTAGTAATTACACGAGGTGGAATAACGAGTAGGCATGGAAGCATTTGAGAAATAACAAGTCAGCTGGCAGTGGTATTTGAGGAATGACAAGTGAACATGACAGTATTATTTGAGGAATAATAAGTGAGCTTGGTGATATTATTTGGAGAATAACGAGAAACCAGGGGTGCTTTCTCTAGGCACTTTCCCCCGCTGTTATCTTGTGAAGGAGGTGCACAAAAGAATAAGTGGTCACAGGTTGCAAGGGTCAAGGAAACAAAATGTTTTTTTATGCAATAAGCTTCTACTAAACATGGCCCGAACAAATCATCCCTCAAAATGTAGAATTTATTCCTCAACTTTGCCTGGAGGTAAAAGTGAAAAGAACAGATTTTTATTTTTTTTCCCCCACTCCTCTGGCCCTGTGAGTCCTGACCATAGAGAATGAATGGCTTTAGAACTGTACCCAGACAGAAAAATCAATGCTTCATATCAGGAGGCTTCAGGGGTTAGACTCCCATGTTCATGTCAACAAGGCTATTGGTTTTCTTAATACTCCAAAGTTATCGTTTCCCCGCTGCAGGAACCTTCCACTGTGACTTGTGTGGTCACAGCTTAACAAAAGCACTTTCCCTTGGCCAACCACCAATTGGCAAGGTGGCAAATGGCAAAAAAATTAATTGTTGATGAGGTCTATATTTTTCCAAGCCATGTCATTAACAAGCACATGGAAGTTAGCATTTGCTGATGGGATTTGCTCTATGAAATTATGCTGGCTTGTGTATGCTATGGGGGTCACTACAGTTTCACTGATATGACGATTCATGTTTTGAGCAAAACCATTACTGGGATAAAAATTAATAAGTATTGGAAAACTGGAATTAGAAAAAGAAGGTGGGCTTTTCCTCCTCCCCCTCCTCTCTGCCTTGGCTGGATATTCCTGCTATTTGTGTGGAAAGGCCACTGCTTCCTCTGGACAGACTCCTTCAGGCTTGGTCTTGTCGCTGTTTTAATCTGAATGGGTCGGTTTGTTCTGCAGTCATCACTTTTGTGTTAATCACTTCTCCCTTGTCAAGAAAGTCTTACAGTTTGTCAATAGAATTATGTTACATGAGGTTAAAATCATGTTGCTTCAAATAATACTTTTTGTCATCACAAGGTATTAAATGGACTACCTGAAAATGATACCCTCTTTGAATCTTTGTCAATTTAATTAGTGTAACAACTATATTTGGCTTACTGGGCAAGAAAAAGCCAACCCTATGAGCTCTGGGAGAGAAAACTGGCTACTGTACAGTTCCAGTATCATCCTGGTGTGCATACAAAAAGCTAAGAGACTTAAATGTTGCATCAGGTTAGAGGGGCATTTTGTGGTCTGGTTAATTTGATGGCTTCCCCCTCCTCCAACCCCCCTTTAAGTATGTTACTGATGCTTTTTTTTTCCCCCTGATTTTTTTTTTCTTTTCCTGTGCTGTCTTTAGTGACACAGTGCTAACACTGAAAATGCTGGCGGCTACAGTGAGCATTGCTCACCCAGAGCAATCGGATGAAAAGGCAGTGCAGATGTAATTTGTTTTCAATGGCTGTTTCAAAAGAATAATTGTGGTGACATTGTGGGATCAATATTATAGATTTTTGTTTTCAAGTACACTGTATGTGTGGTGCTAAGGGGAGGCAGGAAATATAACACTGCAGCCTGAATACAATAAAAATGGATTGAGGTCTGTGGGTATTGTCGGCTGGTAGCCATCATGGGTTTGGAACATCATTGGTGGGATTACAGCGCCTGTCCTCTGGGCTGGGATTTCATTGTGAGTGCACACACACGTTTGCTGCAGTTTTCCTCCTCAGCTCCTTAAGGGAGCTGCTTACTGCACTTGTACAAAGTCCCTGTGAATGAGGCTGTGAGCGCTGCTCTCACCCCTAACAAGTGGCAGGATTAACAGGCTGGGGGTTAAAGTTTGCTGCCACATCCTCTAATTTGCCACACCACGCACAGAGGGCTCCAGCAGAGCCTGGGGTGGGGAGGGTGCATGGCACACCATTGTGAGCATTTCAATTCTCCTCCTGGTCCCCATCTCTCTAGGCCACCACGCTAGATAAAACTTCTTTAAGGCACCTGAGAGAGAGAGAGAAAAGAACACCTCCAGAGAGCAGCCTGCTGATAGAACCTACTTCTAACAATATGGTGAGTGTCATTTTAAAATACCATGAGAAATATGATGTGGTGATCAAGGACTTCCTGCTTTAAGGGTTTCATGTATCAGGGTAACTAGACAAAAAATGTAGTTCCCAGGGTGAAAATTATATTAACAAAGAATTAGTAATAAAGCTGAATAAATGTAATGAGATGTGAAAGAGAGTGCATAGCACATTTTTTTTTCTGTCTTTCATAATTAGGCCCTGAAAGAAATGGAAATTCAGACAAAACACCTTCCTCATTACCAATTTAAATATTACAAGTTAAAATGTGTTGTTATTGGACAGCTGATTGTTTTGGTTTTTTATTCAAGTGGTAAAGATGCTGCCTTTGGTTCAGGTTGCTGTTTTAGAGGAAAAAATTTTGCAGAATGTTTTTGGCTGATTTTCTGTTCAGCTGAGATAAAATTTCAAATTTTCTCTCTGCCAGATTCTCCCCTTTCTTTCTTGGCTGAAATGATAGTTACCCAAACTCTGCTGACAGTCTGTGCACTACAGGGGTGGCCCAGAATCATCCTTTGTTATTCTCACAAGCCATTTATCATATTTATTAAATCACATAGATTCCTACCATAAGTTGGAAAAACAGTATGTGCTTAATTTGGACCAATTAATTCCACAACAAATACACTCTCTCTTGGCCTCTTTTATAAACCAGAACATCAAACAGCTGTTCTCTCATCCCAGCAAAACTAGTATGTAGCATTTTTAGTCAGCTTTTACTAGTGAGTATTGGATGAAACAAGATAGCAGACACTTACAGTGATCTATTTCAACCAGTAAATCCTGGTAATTTATTAATAACTCAAAGCATATAAAAGTAACTCTGTTTCCTGAAGTTTTTATTTCTGAATTTTATAAATCTTCAGGCTAAGAGTCAGTAATGTCCAGTTCCTTTCTATGTCTCAGTGTTATGTTACAGAGCATAAAACTCCTTTGTAATACCAAAATATTACATATTTCTTTTTGAAAAACAAAATATGCAAAACAGTGTTGTGCTCTGAGGGCAGTTTCAAAGCTCTAACATGAGTTCCAGAACTAAAGCTACCCTTGCACTGCCTGCTATGCCTGTCCAGCCATCCCAGGTTTGCCATGGCATGAACACCTATCCCCAGGATCTCTCTCTTATCTATCTCTTGGGGTGTTTTGTCAGAGGCTGAGGGAGCCAGGTGACACTGTGTGTTTGCAGATTATCCAGAGAGAAATAGACTTGTAGGCCTGATGAGAATTTGGAGCTGAGGAAAGGTTAGAGGAGCAGTGAGCATCTCATGAGCTGGACACTGTGTGATGTGCCCTGTGAGGGCTGCAGGGGCTCCCCTCTGGGTCTGTTACAGAAGCTTTGTCTGTTTTGTCGCTCTGTGTCTCTCTCTGTGATTCCTGCCCTGTGATTAGAGAAGGTGACACATGTCTGGGAGTGGCACCATCAGCATCTGTGGATTGTTGGCAACTGGTGCAGCTTTGAGCTGATGTGACTTCAATTGCACCTGATCACAGACTGGTGCAGATGTGCTTCTGAAACACATGGGTGGAGCAGTGGCTGTGGATTTGCTGTGCTGCTGCTTTAGGTACTGTCTTGTCATTTTGAAAAGATGAAGAAATGCTGTGCAAAGCCTTGAACTTAGAAAAAATAAAGGTTTAGCCAGCTACTGCAGAGCCTGTAGGAGCAAGTGGGAGCAGCCATTCCAATGTTTGCTTTGAATTGCTTTTGAGTTCATATTTTTAGTTTTTACAATTCCAAGAGCAAAGGCTATTTGAAAGTGGTTCTGGGGTGTGTGTGAATGGTCTACAAAGGTGGGGCAGTCAGAAATAGGGTTCACAACAGCTCTTTCTTCATGCTGGCTGAGAGAGACAGGCCTGCAAAAATGGGATTGACAGGGATCCAGGGATGGGCAGGGATTATTCAGGGCTCCCTCTCCCTACAGGTGAGAAGGCAGCAAAGCAGGACATGGCACTCCCAGGCTGCTCCCTTATGTCCATGTCATACTGTCCATGCCCTGACTGGCAGAACATAACTGGATGTTTTGATCATGGTGCAAAACACAGATGCTGCCTTTGGATTGGAGTTTGGTAATGGTTTGGTGCTCTAAAATTTGCCAGTACAGTGCTCCAGCTTTTATTGTAGAACAACTGAGGTGTCTGAGGTGCTGCATAGTGTGATGGCTCGGGAAGGGAAACAAAACCTTGTATTTGAGGAATTCTTCTTCACTGGTAAGTCAGGAGGAACCTGGAACAGGTTTAACTCAGCTCTAGATATCTTTGTATTGATTGTAGTATTTCTGCCTGTGAAATTTGGCATCTAGATTGCTTACAGAGATCTTTGTTGCAATGAGCCTTTATCCACTCTGTCCAAAAGCTTTGTCTGCTTTTGCTCTCCCAATCCCTTGCTTCTACTGCCTTTCCCCTTTTCCTTTGGTGTCGTTCACCATCACAATTCCTTTAGCAAACCCCAAAGTAACTTAAGGTAAAGCTGACATGCAGTAAATAAGGATCTTCACCTTGCCTCTTCTGCCTTTGAAAAATAAAATAATATAATACAGAAAAAGCAATCCTCCCCCCAGTGCAATTTCTACAGAATCTTCCCATGAAATATATCTTTCAGTAGTCACCTGGTCTCTGTCCAGGGAAATAGGCAGAGCACCTGAGTTTGGGATCAAACCTGGATTTATGGAAAAGCATGCAGACCAAGTAAATGACTTTGTAACTGGAATAAGTGAAGCAATTACTATCTGATGAATAGAAATAAATTTGAGGTTAATGCAAAGTGTTAATATTTTATGTTGCTTACTTTTTTGTCCTTTTTTTCCTGAGAAGATGTGTCAAAAACTGAAAGATGCATGTACACCACAAACTGCATTTCTTCACTTCTGGGTCTGTGGTTGATTAACCTTAATATATATCTATATAATTTTTTTCTGGATTAGTTTCTGCTGATTCTTTAGAAGGAAATAAGTGGTGTATGCCTAGCTAATCTTAACCTTGTTTTGAAGAGAACAGACCTATCTTATTTTTCATGGAATAAAGGTAAATATACACAATATATATAAAATTACATAACTGAAAGATTATGATTATTTGTGTAACTTTGGTTTGTTTTAAAGTATCAGTTTTGTGAGTTTTAAATTCATGTATTTATTTTAAATTCATGTATTTGAGCACCAAGTATTTTTAGAGTCAACTTTTAGAGTCTCATCTTGTCAATTGCTAATGCTCCTATTTTTTTAATTTCTCCATTTATTTAAATATTTTTACTGTGATAAAATGTTAGTTGACATCAAATTAATTTAAAATCATAAATTTTTGAGGCAAAATTTTGCCTACAATCAAGAATACAGGTGTCTGTATTGAATACTTTCATAGGTATTGATAGTCTCCATTAATTGATACAAAATTGCTGTTAAATTGTTGTTTTTAAAGGCTGGTCACAGGTGGGGAAAATTTGATAGAGAAAGCATTGGCTTTCTCCCAAGTACTTTGCCTGAACATGAAAATCCATTATTTGATGTTTATTTTGTTAAAGTAACTGGACTTCTTGTCTAAGAAATTCTCCTTGGAAAGAGAACAGTCCCTTTCAGCTCCTGGCTGTTGGTCTGGGGCCAGGGAGCAGCAGGATAAAGGAATGGAAGATAAGGACATCACCTGCTCTTGCTCTATTTCTCAGCATTTCTTGTGAAAATTATGCCATGTGAAAGGGTTTGTATGGATTTTCTCTTGTGTGGTTAGGACAAGGCTTTGTTGGATGTCACTTTCAGAGGGATTAGGAGCTGAAGATGATCTTAATGGCCACAGCAGGGATGTGTTTTTCTCTTTCCTTGAAACTTGTATGAGAGGGGGCAGCTCCAGCCCAGACACTGCATCAGCTGAGAGAATGTGGGGAAATCCAACAGCTACAGCTGTGCACCAACAGAACAAATAAAGGATTTGGAGAGTCACCCAGCTCTAGAAAAATTGAGTGTTTACCATCACAGGAAATAGGCTTTCATAGTTATTTTTCATGGCCAACATTGCTTCTTGAGAGTCATCATATTTTATGAAAACTTTTATTAGCATTTCCGAATGACCTTACCCCCATTGTGTTTTTATCAGTCCCAAGAGCCATAACCTTTTTAAAATATTTTTTATCATTATAAACACAATAAAGTAAGCTGTCTTGCACATAGATTTGTAGATCTCATTAGAGATACTTTTAAAAAAGGTACTCCATCTCTTGGGAAGATAATGACAAGTAGTAATCTTGGCATGCAAAGTTTTCAGAAAGGAACTGTTTGTTGAAATAGATTGTTTAATCTTTCCAGAATTGTTTTGGAGTGGATATACTTTTTAATTGCACTTTTGCACAGCATTATGACTTGAGTGGGAGAAAGACAAGGGCAACAGAAAACAAATGCTCTGGCAATATCAGTTAGATGGTATTCCAGGTGAAAAAATAGCCAAGTATTTGCTTAAGATTTCGAGTGTTATCAAAGTCAAACAAGAAAAATGGCAGTTTTAAAACTCATTAAAGTAAACATTTGTCTGTATTGTAAATGAGGTATATTCCCTAGGGTAGTTAACAGCTTTGGTGGCACAAGATGGGGATAATTTTTCAGATGTACTGTTTCCAGTGGGGCAGTGTCCTAAGGCTTTGCTTTAAATGGCCTTTTTATGCAGCAGGATAATGGGCAGTTTGTGCATTGCTAAATCAGCCCTGTTTTGTTAGGAATGTTACAGTCAGAGCACTCACAATTTGTCAGAGGAAATGCAGAACATCTCTACAGGAGTCTGTTTAAGAGGACATCATTTCTCCATAAGCTCTTGCTTAGGTCAACATGCAGCACTGCTCTTCCACTATTCCCCTGTTGCTTCTGCCACACGGGAATGCTCTGATTTATTGGAATTGCACAAGTCATGTCCTCTGCCTGACTGAAGCCACAATGTGGAAATTTTCTCTTCCCTCCCCCTTTGCAAAAGGAAATGTAGAAGGTTACTTTAAAGGCCTCCTAAAGTATTTCTGAGGGGACCTTATCAATGAAAGGAAATACCTGTATGCTGCACAGGATCTTTGTGGCACAGCTATGTGTTATAAATATATCAGGACTGCCATCCTTTTAGAAAGTGTGCTGGTTGAGAGGGTTGACTGTATGACTGTCATCAAACTACTGTAAAATGCTTGTTATGATGTGTACAGCAGAACAAGAAGATTATGAACCTAGTGAATGTGATACAGAAACGTCCAGTGACTAATGACATTAGAGTTTTTAGAGCATACAAAACCTCCAAATGTCATGAGAAAAATACAGAAATCAAAGTGAGTTTCAGTGGTGGGTACTTCAAATGTATGTCCTGTCAACTTTTTAATTACATTTAAAATTGTGGAGACATTTCTCCTGTGGTACTGGCTTAATGAACAGTGATTCCTTAGTCAAATTTGTTTTAAAAACTGTGTGCAATCCACTGTTGTGTTAATTTCCCGTTTGATAAAGGTGCTAATACTCTGTCATTCAGGCTGCTATTACTAAGAAATTTTAGGTTTGTCTTAGCATTGTGATATTTTAAACTCAATGCAGCCAAGGACATTTTTAATGAAAAGAAAAAAAAGCGATGAAAAGCCTTAGTAATTTTGTGTTTGATGCCAATTGTAATATGAGAAGTGCAGAAAATATTTTGAAGGGGTCAAAGCTATTCATCTTTATTGTTTTTCTTTTTTTTTTCTCCTGTAACATAGAATTTAACTGTCTGCAGGCATTTAAGCCCAGAATAGTCTACCTTCTCTGCAAAGAGATAAAACATTAGAGTTTCTCTTAAAAGATGGCTTGGGTGGTTGTGAATAACCTTCCCTGGAACTGAAGTAACTCCATTACTCTGATTCACAGGGGCTCCTTCCCTATGGTTTCGTTCCCCCACTTTTCAAACTGCTGTTTAGCACCCTTTCTTCACCTCTGCCTTTCTCTTTGTAGATCTTCTGAAGATGCTCAGGGGTAGGAAGATTTTTTTTTTAAAAATATGTGAGTAGAAGTTTGTGCAAGCTTCATGGATTTGTGTGAGCCATAGAAAGACCTTTCCTCCTTTTAACACTTTATGGTTGATCCTTCAAGGTCTGGAATGATCAAACAAAGCAGGAGAGGTAGTCTTGGAGTTGGTTGCAAGGCAAAATAAAGAAGAATTACTCAATGCGACTTTTTCTGCTGTCTGCAAAGAAACATTTCTGCAAGTGATGCCATTGCAGAACCTGAAAATCATGGAGGACATCAGTTAGTGAGATGAGAACAGGACCAAGAGGGCAGGAAATCTGTGAGCAGCCTCCCTGAGCAGAGGGCAGGGCTGGGGAGGGCAATGCTGCACCATGGGATGTTCCTGAGTGGGTGTTTCCAACCCAGGACTGTGTGCAGTGGTTAACAGCAGAAGTTTCCTCTGCTGGCACTGCAGAGGTGGTGTGGCTGCACTTCACTTTGATATATAGGCAGCTAAATCAGTATGATTAGACTGTGCAAATTAAATTGATGTAACATCATATAAGAATTGCCTGGAGAAGAAAGAATTTGATTTTCAGAAATACTGGCTACTTGCAAAGTTCAACTGCCTAAGGATTTCTTGGAAAAAAAATGAATCTTTGGTTAGCCTTTGCTTAGCCAATGACAACTGATTTTTAAGGTAAAGAACAAGGGGGAAAAAAGTATTTAAAGGAAATTATGGGAAGTAGAGACAAAATCTCAAAATAATATTTAGACTCAGACAAATTCTGTGAAATAGAATAAGAACACATGGCAGCGAATATCCAACTTTATTAAAGTAGTTGTAGTATTTTTGTGCAAGTGTTGCATGAGCATGTAGGAAATTTGTATTATCTTAGTATACTTGTCACTCTGAAGTCACTGCTTGACATTCAGTTATTTTTTGTTTCATGTCACATACAAAAGTATTCTGATAGCCACTATTAATTTTCTAGAGTATTACAAAGAGCACTATTTGCACTCATTATTAAAAACCTTAAAGGGAAGAAAAAGTACAAGTACTTACTTTCCCCCAGAAATAAGCTCTTGTGGTTGCAGTTAGGGAACTAACATTTTTACATACCAGCAACTTCTGTAAAATCATAATTTGCTTTAAAAGTATCTAGGGGTTTTTTTTCTGTATGGAAATGTTTCAGATTCAGATTACTCTTAGGTCATCAAGGTAAAAGATACAGACTCGCCTCATTTAAAATTAATTAATGAATTGTTAACTCTGGAACCTAATGATGATATTAAATTGATACAATCCTTTTTATGTCATATCATGTCCTTTTTGCAGAATCAGCCAGGTACTTTAGTGTCTGTTCTTTAATAATGCATCTCAGCCTCCAGGAGTTGTGAAAGACAAATGTCTTCCTTGTCTTCAGAAATTCAGTGAGACTAAACCTTTTACTGAGAACTTTTTGGGACCACCCTTTTTATTTTGCCTTAATAGATAACGTTCATTTTCAGAACAATATAAGCTGAAAATAATACAGATTTGCAAACAATAGCAGAATGACCTCCTGTTTTATGCTTATTTCATCTTTTAGGATGTGTTTAATGAAGATTGGCAGTCTTTCAGATTTACTATGCTTTCATTACTGAATATATTAGTAGGCCTTAAATAATCTTTTCTATGCCCAAAAGACATTGAATACAAGCAAAGGAGCAGTAGAAGTGCCTTTACTGAGAGGTGACAGGAACTCTACCTGCTCTAAATGTAAGCTGGATCTGGGCTGTTGGAAAAGTCTGGTCAGCGATGTGAAGCAGCTTTAGGTGGCTGAGCTCAGCTGTGGAGCCTCCACAAAATGTGCTCTCAATTCAGACTTGGTGCATTGTACAAAGTGTAGAGAGGGACTCTAGAAGACATCTTAGATACACACACAGAGAAATGACAAGTGTTAATGCCCAAATCATTTAATTTCAGAGGAGCAGCCCATCTGTACAACTTGGGAAAACCTAAATACACACAGAATATTTAAGTATTCTGCTTTAGTAAAAATAGTAACAAAAGAGATGAATGTGTAAAAAAAGTTTAACTCAGTTTAACAGCACTGGAAGTAAAGCTGAAAAAAGAAATGGGCAAGCAGAAGGTGTCAGATCACTTGAGATTTAAGTGTACATTCCTCCATGAGCGGCGTAAACCTTTTTTAAAATTTTGTTTTCAATTGCATATGGAATAAAGCATTCTCTTGAGCTGATGAGGATCGTTGGAATCAGGCACTGATGCTGAGCCCAGGGAGAGGAGGCAGAGTCATTCCCTTCCTGTGTTCCTGCCTGACCTTGTATTCTCTGCACTGCTGGTTAGGCAGTTCTGAAGCTGCCAGTAGTGCCGACGGCTTGGCTGAGCTGGAGGGGGCAGGGGGGAAGAAATCCAGCACGGAGCTGTTCTGCTGCCTTTTTGCTCCTGACACACCCCATATGCTGAGATGGTGGGTGGCAGGAGGAGAGCTGGCACGGTAGCAGCGCTGTGTTCCCCGTGCCAGGGGAGTAATCTGTTGGCTGGTTAAATCTCATTTCTGATTCATCTCTACTTCCTGAGCAGCACTAAGAGGCGAGATCCTCACAGAAAGCCCAGCTCTTGGAGTGTGTGATAGTGCAGTCTAGAGGAGACTCTGATGCTTGTGCCTTGAAACTCTGCTTTGAATACTGATTTTAATTTATTTAGAATAACCCCCAAACTCTAGACTCTCTAGAACTGCTGTGCAATAGCAATTTTTATGAAAATAATAGAGCTGTTTGCCCTTGTTATGTTTTTTAGATATGCACGTGCACGGGAAAATTCACTACACCAGAAGATTCAAGTAGGCAAATCAAAGCAGAAACAAAAAAACTTATTTTCTCTGCTAATAACATTGCTTGTTAAACAGAAGTTGGCATGGAATCCTGGTGTGAAATTGCCAAGAAAAGATTGTTAATTTGGCATAAGCTTTAAGTCGTTTCATTCAGTATCACATGAAAATGAGTAGAATTATATGTGTGTTTGTACTGTGCACTGCTAGTGAAAAGGAGGATTTGCAACACAAGGAAAATAGGTGTGCACCGTCAGGGGGAGTTCATGTTTGTTTGACAACCCCAGGACTTGGCAAACAAATGCAGCAAACTTGGAGGCAAGCAGCAGAGAAAACATCCTGCAATGTTTTGCTGGAAGAAGCAAAATAGAGCAGAATCAATCATCTTTTCAATGAGAGTTTGAGGTGACTTGGACCCTGCTCTCAGCTCTGCAGAGGACTTGCTGCCTTTCTCTAGACTTTCCTTCCTGCAGCATTGGAACAGGGCTCCTCTTTTACCACCAAGCCCTCCATCTGCTGGGGCTGATTTGCCCTCTCTGGAGTTACAGAGGCTGCTGCAAAGGGAGTGGTCCTCCTTGCCTTGGGGCAATCATGTCTGTTCCTCGTGCATCAAACTGTTCTTGTCAGCTTTAACAAAGTCAGCTCAACAAAGCTGCAAAACTGGAGAAAGGCGGGGAGGAACACCCTTCAACAGCAGAGTTATTAATTGAATTTTTGCCTTATTGTAATACAGTAAGTATCTAGAGATATTTGTCTTCTTTTTTTCATCCAAATATCTAAATTTTCCTCTGTGTCTGTTTGTGGTTGAAGCAGAACCCCACTGGCAATAGTGTAGAGTTTCTGCTCAGTTCAACTTGAATGTGTAAAAGGTTTGTTCTTTACACCTACCTTTTATATGAGGAGTCAGTCCAGAGTAATACCAGAAAAAACAGAATAAAATCCTGATTCCACTGAAATCAGTTTGATTACTCAGTGTTGGTTTTTCTTGGACTAGGATTTTTCTGAAGTTAGCTGTAAGTAGGATATTTTTTTGCAATGGACTCCTGATGCTGAAGTATTGTTCTTCACACCTGGAATAAGACTACTGATAGCACAGGAGTTTGCAGCAGCATTCAACTGGTGGCAAAAATAAAAGCCATTAAAATTAAAAAAATAAAAGGAGTGCTAAAAGGGCTCCAGTATTGTTCCTGATGTGACAGGTCATCTTCAGTCTGCAGAGCAGTGAAGCAGTTCTGCAAAGGCACCTCTGGTTTTGGGGAAGTCTCTTCCTCCTGCAGCTCCTTGCTGTTGGCAGCTGCCATTCTCCTGCATTATTGTCCCCCTTGCCTTCTGTGTGGGCTGATGGAAGAGGTTTTGGCTGTGGGCTGGGCATCCACTGCAGGCTGAGCTTGGAATGAGCTGTGTGATTCCTCCTCAGCCTGTCTGATGTTGTGCAGCCTTCTCACCACCTGCTGCAGGGCCCTTCCCAGGCTCACCTTCTGCAGACAAAGGTCCAGGCTCTTCCTGCATCATCTCCCTTCAACATCTCATTGGGAGCACTGGCCACTGCCAGAGGGGATGGTGCTCTTAAATGGTACTGCACTTGAATTATTCTTAGTTCACAATCAAACACATTAAATTTTAAAATAAAGATCCTCCTGTGGTAATGAAGTGGAGCAGCTGCAGAACAAATTTTGGTTTTGTCACATATGTAACAACTGGTGGTGGAGAAGCAGAGGGGAGAATTGGAAACTATAGTCTCCTAAACCACTCCAAAAGGATTTGTTAAACAACATCAGTCTGAGCTAGAAAATGTAGTTGTAAGATCTGTGGTTTTGTATAAGAGGAAAATTCTGGTGTAAGAGTCGTTGTTTTTTTCTTGAGTGTTTGAAATATGAGGAGACTGAAGCCTTGTTTTGGATAAAGAGAAATCAACAGCTTGTACCAAAAGTGTTCTGAAGGTACAAAGAAGTAATAAGCATTTTTGTTTAATATTTAAATTATTTTTGAGGAGGGAAATTGTACAGCAAAGGCATATGGTATATTTTAACCTAATTTTGTGTTAGGAATGTTTTTTGGTACCTTCCTGCAGACTGCCATATGCAGCATCCAGGCTAGAAACAGAGAGTGAGATAATAGAATTGTTTAGGAGAGACCCGTGCTTGCCTTTGCTGTGTGTGGGTTGGGCTGAGATTCCCTATCTGCTTTATTTTGTTCATTACCTTGTTCTGTGCTGCACAGAGTGAGAGCAGTGAGTTATCAGGCACAGGACTGAAGGGGAAGATGAAGATAGCCTTCTAGTCCCACAAGAAGTGGGAGGTGAAGCAGCAGAGACAGGAAGACTGATTCGGGAAGATAAGGCAGTAACTTACAACACGGGGGACAGGAGAGCTCCTCAGAGGTAAAAGAACTGACAAAATTTCACAGCAGGCACTAGTGGGAGATCAGAATCCAAGGGAAGCATCATGCCACGAGAGGAAGAAGCTTTCATTGATCACATTGTGCCAGGGTGCCTCCACGAACGCGCTGTCTCGGAAGCCGTTAACCGCGGTGAGGAGGAATGCGATATCTGACAACTTTTTGTTTTGTTTTAAGAGATAGACATTAAAAATACATCTAACGTATGGGACACAAAGAATCTAAATAATGTTATTAAACTTCTGGTGGATCTGAATCTCCAGGGATGTTTACATATGCTTTTGAAGAAAGCTGAAAAACGTTAGATTTTTCATTTCCAGGCTTAATTCATCATTTTATTTTGTTCTGTTTAAAGGAATCTATGCAGAATTATTAAGTTGCTCAAAATAAGCCCAAAATAGAGGACTGAGTTTTATAAACATTTTACATATTTGTGTTTAATTTGTTGAAAATAGGATAAAATCTGCTCTCATTTGGCATCCCGAATACAAATATTAGGAACCCAATCCCCTGATGCACTGTAATTTTTAACAGTACAATTTAACACTCTTCCAAAAGATATTGTGCACACTTTTACAATAAGGATTTTTTGTTTTAGTATTGTAAAATAATTCATGTTTTTGTCTTTGTACCTTATGAACTGAACTGCTGTGTGTTGGCTTTTGTGTACATCTGCATTCACTACAGAAGATAAAGAAAAAGTTCCACCAACAGTGTTTGATTTGGAAATATATTTATTTAGCTGGCTCAAAAAATTAGGTTACGAGATCACAGTGCATGGAGGGTCTTTTACCTCTAAAATATAAACCTTCTATCTCCCAGTGCAGGAGTGTTAAGTGCAGAGCTTTTAAGTTGAGAAAATATGCAGTTCATGTGAAAGGTTTGATAGCACTATATACCCACCAAAAGCTTAAATGTGCCTGACTGGTTTTATGGAGGACAGTAAATTAGTCTTTCCCTTACCTCTGACAGGTGAGCAGCAGTTCTTGCATGACCGGTGGCTCTCACCACACGTCGCTACCACACAGGTGAGGCTTTTCCTTTCAAAATGATGACTTGAAAGAAAAACAAGATGTCTTTGCTGGTTATAAATTTAACTCTTCTATGATTAGTCTGGGCCAATTAGGACACCCCTGGGGTTCAGACTATGGCTCAAGTACAAGCTTGAAAGCCCGATTAGCTGAGGTCTCTTGATACTTGTTCTTGGTAGTAAATGCTGGCACATATAGTATTGATTTTCATTTAGATATCTTAATGTTTCCAGACAATCCTAGCAGATGTGGGCTGAACTCAGATCTACGAGAGTGCTGGGCTGCAATCTGCAAGCATTTTTCTTGCCATTTTGTTTCATTTTTCCTAAACTTAACTGATTTGGAATCAGGAGATATAAATGAAAAATGCAGAGTTTGCCTATCAATCATGGCATGTACAAACATTGCTACTGCCCTTTTCTAACATCCTATTACCACTGGGTAGTTGGCTAGTCAAACAGGAATAAAAATTACACTGCAAACATCATAAGTTAGGCTTGATTTGTTGAGCAAGAAGCCTGACAATTCTGTAAGAGTTATATACCTCAGCCTCGCTGAAAATCAGCCTTGTTATGGCTCTGGTACGTCTATAAAGATTGTTCATTTCATATAAAACAGCTACCTGCACTGAAAGGCCTGAAAGGAAGAATGATGCTGGTTATAAATATAGAGGAAAATCTATTTGTCTGCCCCTTCGTGCTGTTAGTGAGTCACACGACGCAGCCCGGCCACGGCTCCTCGGCAGCAGGGGGAGTTTGCCATGGCCACCTTTTGCTTTCATCTTCTGGCCTGGGCTGAAGCACATCATCTCTCTTTGTCATATGAGATAAAGCAATGAAGTGTGACCAGTGCCACTGCATTGCACTCTGCCCACCAGGAGCACGTTAATGATAATGAAAAACTATACTGCACTGCATTTAAACTAAATGTGAGCGTAAGGCTGTCTGTCGGCAGACTGGTAGAACAGTTAATGTCATAAAAGATAAATAGAAATTATTAGAATTGGCTTGGAAGGGATTTTTTATGGAGCAGGGTTGTATTCCTTTAAAGTAATACATTATCAGACTGTTAAATCTAATTTCAGACTACTGGGCAATTAAAATGATTAACATTATTTACTCATATAGTTCGATTCATTAAGGTTTTAAACACCCTTTACACACTATTTATGTTGAAAATAGAGAAATAATGTGTTAAAATGTCTTGGATCATTAATCATTCAAATTTGCTGTATAACTGCTTTCTCAAAACCTTAGCACCACACTGAATATTTACAAACCTCAGAGGCATTTTTAAAGGATGAACAAAATCAAATTCCACCCACCTCTGATATGTCCAACAGACCTTCGGTAGTTTCCAGGCCTATTGTGTCTACAAGAAAAATCAGGCAGAGAAGTCCTAAGGTTATCTTAAAAGTTATTCTACCCAGGGGCTTGTCCTAGCATTGGCTGTGTTCACCTGGGGGCTTGCTCCCCTTTGATGTGTGAGGGGAACAGCATGGATGCTGTTACTGAAACTAATAGGAGATCCATGGATAAAGTCTTGTGTACTGAAATGGAAATATACTCTGAGTCTGGCACTTAGTTTTCAAGTGTGTCAGATGGAATTTCGTATTATCTACTGACAAACCAGTTTATTAGATGGATATAAGAAGAGATCTTCAGGCTAGTAAATGCTGCCATTAGTCAGAGGTGAAACACCCACTTCCCTTCTGTGTTGGCATTTATAACAACCTCTGAAATACTGTGGAAAAAGTCATGAAAGTCAGTATAGAGTATGTGACAAGACAATTACAAACTGCATATTGATGCTGGTCTTTTGAAAAGATTGTCTACAGGCTTTTTTTAGTGGTTTGAAACATCGGGGGTTTGTTTGTTTGCTTGTTTTTATTCCTGCATGCACTGAAAATACCTTTTTGAAATAAATGCTGTAAATCCCAGGGGTAAATTGGATATAATCTAGACTGGAGTGCCATGTTCTGGGAAGGCAGATTATTGTGTCTGCCTGTCCCTGGAAGAACTGGAGGCCCATGAAGGGGCTCACAGTGCACTGGGCAGGAATCTCAGTCCTTGCCTGCTGGAAGTTCTGGGCACAGGGCTGCAGGAAGCTACTGAGTCACTGAATGTCCTGCTCCCCAGAGGCCACATCTGCTGAACAAGTGTGACCATTACTCTTTTGTGGCACCATTAGTAAGAGGAAGAGGTAGTTATAATTAGCCTCTTTGAAATCACCCAGGGGCTCAGCTGATGTGTCAGAAATGTAGATGGTATTAAACATGAGGACACAGCTGTATTGTCCCAGCTGGCAGTGTGACCTCAGCACCAATGCTGTATTCACCCACTTTGAGAATATCCAGGAGTATTCAGATTCCTCCTAGATGCTATTTCAGGAGCCACGTGCTCTGGGTAAAAACTGCAGAAGTGGCTTCCTAATTTAGGTGACCTGGATTAGGCCCAGTTATCTGAACAGATTTACTAAGGAGCTCTGCCTTCAAAGTTACTCACTTACCAGGGTGCCCAGATGCAGTGTAGCAATCCCAGGACCATTAGTGAATGATGTAGTTACAGCAAAGGTGTGCCCAAGTCAAGTGGCTCATCTTCCAGTAAGTCCTGAAGAGCAGAAAGCCAGCAAGCTGTGGAGGATCCACATAACTGTCCTGAAAGAGACCCTTTGCCACCTCTTGGGTTAGCCACTTTCTCCCTTCATTCCATTACTCTTAGGCTCTCTGTAAAGCTGCCTGACACAGGGAGGGGCTCACAATTCATCCTCAAGCCATGGTGTCTTCCAGGGCATGTCCTGTGCCTGATGCAGAAAATGCTCCAGAAAATGAAGGTAACAGTCAGCCTGTATCAGTGAGGCTATTCCTAATGTTATTCATCATTCATTTCAAGAGCAACATGAGCAAAGCCTTTCCCTTGAGAGACTGGCAGCTGTTACCCTCTCAGCACTACTTTGAGCTTTTGCTGACTTCAGGGAACAGAAAGCCCAGAGTTACTCCTGACCTTCATGTCAGTGGGTGGTGGTCTGAGCCAGCCCACCAAAATGGCACACAGAGGCACTGTAGCATTGCAGAAGGCTGATGATTAGCAGCTACTCACTCACAATGAATATTAAGGACATTGTTCAAGGAATTAATTTGCTTAAGTTTTTCCTACCTCAAATCCATATAGAGGGAGGTGAGGTGGAGAAATAGTCCCTTTAACTTGGATTGAGATGTCTGCCTCTGTTCTTGGAGCTCTCTGCTATGTCCTGTGTGTCTGTCTTACCCAGAAGCCTGGGACTTTGGCATATTTGTGATCCCTGGCATCACTGTGGTAGTCACAACTCGTGCCTCCTCTTCCTAAACTTGTAAATTTGGATGGTGGAAGGTGAGGAGAGGAAGGGGATCCAGAGGACTGAAAGGGGCTTCCCTTTTCACAGTAGCAAATTCTCCTGTTGCATTGAGTTTATGCATGAGAATTTATCCATCCTTTCGATGTGTGACAGAGATTTGGCCTTCAAGTTAACCTGGCTGTGGTTGGTCACAAACTATTAGGATTGATGCTGGTGCCCCCAGTGCCTTTGCCCAAGCTGAGCTCTCCTGGGGTTCTTGGACTTGTTTCCCCACGGGGCTGCAGATGAGTTCTGCCCAAATGATTGGTCAACTGAGTATACTGAGCTGAAAATACAACCCCATAATACCACAAACCCTCACAGATATCAGTGAAATACAGAATAAAAAATTTAGTCTGGGTCTCTGCCTTTTCTATTTTGCTAATAATTAGAATTATATAACACGGGAATGACTTTTATTGTTGGTATATCTGGGAAATTATTTTTCCTTTGAGTTTTTCAGACTTCTTATACCTCCCATTGATTTTGATTATTTACTGTTTGACAAGGGGAGCACAGGCAGCCCATGCTGTGCGAAAGATCAGAGGTGCCTTCATTCCTCAAGGCTATTGCCTTCTTTAATTCTTCAGTGTAGGATCAGTGAACTGATTGCATTTTCTTCTGTTTGACACTTTATATTTCACATTTCTTCATCAAACTATGATAGCATGCTCTCTTTTAGAGCAAGCTGCTCTGAGAATATAACCTTTTTTGTCTTGGCCATTATTATAACTCTTTGGTGACTTGTAACAGTGACTCTCAGCCACTATCCTGATTCACCATCTTTCAGTTAAACTGGATGGAGTTGAGTATCTTGTTAATCCACTTTTTGTGCTTTTCTTTTATTGGTGTTATATGTATTTCATATTTAATCATTGCATGATGTGGCTTGAGGGCAGTTGTTCTTTGATTTCTTTTTTTTTTTTTCCTCTCAACCAGGATAGTCTTACAGGCCTAAGGGGAGATTTTTTTAAGCTGCAAACGCTGTATGCCAAATCTGGTAGTAAAAAGCACAGTTCAAATATTTACAAATAGAAACAAATAAATGTACACTCTATTTGAGCATGCAGTTATGTGTGTGCATTTTTGAAAAATAGCTCCTTGGACAGACATGTTTTACAATGGTGGGAAAGAAGCCAAAGGGACATGAGGGTTTAGAGTCTTGCTCCTATCTGAGTGATCCACTTTCTATTTATTAGAAAATAATTAATGTAAGTATCTGAAGTAGAAAAAACAGAAGTTAGTTCTGTCAAACCTGACTTCAGATTATGGTTCCAAATATTTTGATCAAATAGGATTCTCTCTCTTTTTCTGTATTGTAAGATATCCAATGTAGTACATATTTCCAGTGACTGTTTGTGCTGTGAGCCCCTGTAAAAGAAAACTTGGGTGATGTTAGATCAAAGTCAAAGTAATTTCATAATTTCTTTAAGAAGAAATGCTTGTTTTCAGCTCTAGTTGGCATAAGTCTAAATGAATCAGTAAAATGGGATGATCTCAGCTCATATAAATAATAGCAGCCCACTCCTGCTAGAAATTTCTTTCTTCTGGAAAAGCCAGTTGTCCCACATTAATGCATTTCTAATCAAAAACACTAAGCCCCATATGGTATTTTTTAACACATTTGAGAACCCTTCTTGAGACAGAGCTCTAAATGTACGGGAAACCAAACTTCATTGTTTTTCAGCACTCAAGAGAATGTGCAAAAAGTAGACCCTTATATTTCTGTCTTATCCTGCTTATTAGTTTTTCAGCTCTGGGTCTCATTCTCTTTGCTATTCCTCTTTCTCTGCTGCTTTTTTTTTTTTTTTTTTGTGTGCCTATTCCTCTTTCTCTGCTGGTTTTGTTTTTTTTTTTGTGTGTGTAATGACCTTCATGTTACCATATAACAAGGTTCATCCCCTCTCTCTCTCTCTCTTAAATATAATGAACATGAGGAAAGCTCTCCAAGACATGAAAAAAGACCAGGAGGGGACATCCCAGAATGCCAGGGGATGGACAGAAAAGAGGCCCACAGTATTTCAAACTAGATAAATGTTAGAATTTAGGATAGAGCTTGCCTGTAGAAATTCTGAATTTTTACTGATTTAAAGCAGATCTTTTAGCACCAATTAAAGGTGTTACCATAGTGTTTTCTAAAATTTGCTGGTTTTCAGCACAGAATCCTGTCAGAATGTAGGTGTGGAGGCCAGCCCAAAGCAGGGCCAGCTGCCAGAGGCTGCCCAGGACCACGTCCCGCTCAGTCTTGCTTTGTTTCAAAGATGGAGCATTTGGGTGAGCATTTGACCACCCTCTAGTTAAGTAAGGAAACAATTATAATGAAATTTTCCCATGCTACAGCCTTTGCTCCAGGGACATGGAAACCTGTGTCCTGACTTTCCATGTAAAGGTAGAATGAAAAACACTCAGTGCCTTCACTCCCTCTTTGTCACTGAATCTCCTGTGCCCTCTCATCTGTGGGCACACAGCTTTTTCAACCTTCCTCATGTTGATCCTTTACTTAGGGGAACTTTTCTTTTCCTTCCTCATGTCCCTCACCAGTTTTAGTTTGATTTCTCTGATCCATCTCTGCATTTTGAGCAACATTTCTGCTTGGAACATTCCCATTGTCACCTGGTGTGTGTCCTTTCCATATCAGCAGAAGTTCCTTGTTCATGCCCTTGGACACACCCACTGAAATTCCTGCATTTTGGAATGGGCTGCTTACAGCTTTGAGGAGGTTTTGTTTCACAAAAGAATCCCAAGAAGGAGAAAAAAATAAATAGTTTCTCGTTCTGACCTGGCAATTGCAAGGTAAGCAAATATATTTCTGTGTGTATGCTAGGAAAAAAAACCTGCCCTTAATGGCAAATTTGGCAACAGAAAGAGGAGTGAAAGGGAATGGGGAGTGGTAATGAAAGGGTTTAATTTCAGCATGCAGAGTTCAGAGCTTGAGGAAAAGTGAGATAAAATTCTGTCTTGACAACCTATAGTTGAACTATCCTTCCTAGCAGAAACAGGTCTTGTGCAGAGTGATGGTCTGACTGACAAACAGGTCCGTGTCACTTCATTATACTGAACATCTTTTGCTTCAGAGTTTTTACATTCATTTTTAATAAGTAGAATGTAACAAAAAATTAATTACTGGCCACTACATGGTGCTTTTTGATGGAACTATCAATTTGTGGGGAGCACAGGGCTTGCCCTCTCTCTGGGTGTGTGTGAGTTTTAAACAGGCTCGAACACACAGGATGGGAAAAGGCCTTATCACAGGCACACTTGGGAAGAAGGAACTATCTGAAATTATTGTTCAGCACACCTGGAGTCTCTTTCAAGCCACATGAGGCCACTTCCCGCAGCGTCAGCACCAAATGGTTATTCCAGGAGGATAAGAGCAGCTAGAAATTTAGTTAGCAGAAGGAAAACCAGGCATGCCAATGTGCTTCCTCCAGTTAACTTAAATTGCCCCTGTGACCCTGCAGCGCTTTGCACTGATGTTCTGCTGTAACATTACTTGAATGACATTTTGTCATTTGCTGAATGTTAACCTGCAAAAATGCCATCTTTGCTCCTTTTCTTTGAGACAGGATGACATGCACTGCAGCCCTCGTTGTTGGGGGTAATTTTATGCTCCTTTCCTGACAGACAGGATTCCAATAGCACCATATGTCAAAAACTCCAACCCATTCCAGTCATGTACCCACACCGTCCAGCTGTCACAGCTATAATTATTGAAACTAAAGCCCAGAGAAGTTTCTAGTTTTGGAAATGCTCTAGTCTCCTTAGATCTTTACTACTGATGTTATAGCTGATTAGGACCCTGCCAGCCTTCTGTTGGTCTCTTGAAAACTGCTGTAATTCCCATTCATCATGGAAGCTAACCAGCTGCTCCAGAGCCATCCCCTCAAATGTGTTGCTTGATGTTGTACTTTGCTGTTGTCCTGACCTTGATACTTTGGATGCTCAAACAAAGGCTCCTTATTTTGCTGGAACTGGCCCAAAAGGAGCCAGTTACCTTGATCCTGCACAGAATAAAGGAAGCATTTTTTGTTGGTACCTGGTGTCTCTGTAAAGGCTGGTGTTAATCCATACTCTTTTCTTGGTCATCCTGCCACAGCTTCCTGGCCATTGCAGGGGGATGGGAGAGGCAGAGACCCCTGGAATGCTCTCCTGTCAGGCTGACACCAAGCTCTTGGCAGGAACATCTGTCTTCTCTCAGCAGAGACGAAAGGGACTCCTGTAATCAGGGCTTTGAGCCTTTACAGCCACTTTTGTCACTTTTAACCAAATGTAATGAAGTTCAACATCTTTTGATTCTATTTGAAACTTTGGTCTGAGTAGAGGCTTGAGCTATCGGCTTTTCCTATTAAAATCTTAAAGCTCAAAGCTTTATGATCTTGAGGTGTTTATAAGTTTTAGGCTTTTTTGACAGCCTTTGCATTCATACCTCTTGCAGTGCAGATTTGTGTAGTACATAAAGTAGCACCTTTTTAGATTGCATTTTCACACTATAGTCCTTTTTTTTTTCTTTCCCCCTCTAGGAATCAGCCCCCCCTTGTACCCATTGAAGTAACATCACTCACAATGTTAGTTATGCTTTTCTGGTTTGTTCATTCACTTAGAAGACATTTTTTATTCTAAATATATGAAAGCTTTTATATTTAAATAAGAAACATGTAAATTATCTGGCTTATATTTTGATCAAATAGCAATTTGTAATCTAGTGCCTAGACTCCAATATGCTGCTCTCAACCTGGATTTTCTAAACTCTTTTGAGATGCTAGGTAAGAAAATGTCAATATCTTTAAAGAAGAAATGTTTTATGGATGAAGAGAGATTTTTAAAATGTGAAAAGCTAGACTGAGTTGGAATTTCTCGACTGGAACAACTGACTAATTTGATGAAGAAAATGAGAAGAAATTTGCTAAACATATTCTTTAGCAACTGTCTTCTAATAATGAAGAAGCTATTCCAACAAAAACCATCACACACACACACAAAAGGGAATTTGATATTGCTGCTGAGAAGGCTCAGGATGACTTTGACTATTGGAAGAAGATCAAGTGTGTTGTCATGCAGATCACTGGCTCCCTTTCACAGGCAGCAAGGATGGTGTAGATTTAAAAGACAGACCAGGTTTTTTAGAACACACGTAAGAAATTATCCCAAGTGGAAAATAAACTGTGTCTAATTTATGGTTAATTCATAGCTTTTAGATTTTATTTTAATGGCCAAATTAGGAAAGAATGAAGAGACTTGATCTGGTGGACCCTGAGGTTCTTGTTTTTCCCCAAATCTCTGGGTGCAGAATCCTGGGATTTTTCCCTCATTAACCAGCTCTGTGTGGAAGCCTGAAGTCAACAATTTCTGGACAATTGATTGCATCTGAGCCTGCTTTTGGGAGTCTTGGTAGTCACCTTACACTGAGCTGAATAATAATTGAAATGTGACTGTTAAATAGGAGACTGAAGGAGAATGGAGAGTCATATAGAGCTCAATAAAACAGGATAACCAAAGGCAAAAAAATCAACTGGAGAATCAATCAGTGTAAAAGCAGCAGAGGGATGTGTAAAGAGAAACGTGGCACAAGGGCTGTGTTCCAAACCAGAGAGCTGAGGGGGACACTGAACTGGGTGTGCTAGTGGTGACAGACAAACCCCTCAATTGGCCTGGACGGCCAGCAGAGAGCAAAGGATGGAGACAACGTGGGGAAGTGCTCTGCATTTTGGGGGACAGCGCGAGATTTTTAGGAAATTTCTACTAAAACTCAAAGAGAAAATACATGTTGGAATTCAGAGACATAGTAAAAGCTTCAGTAAAAAATGGCAAAGAAAAAGGTGAAAGCACAGGATCTGTCAAATGCTCAGTGAATATCGAGTAGAACAAAACTTGTTCAGAACAAGACTTACAAAAAACATCCAGGACTGAATGAGTAGGGGAAAGTAAAAAAAATGTAGATCTCTTTCAGAAAAAAGATTAAATAAATACTTGCAGAATGTATGAAGAAGGCACAAAAGATACTTTAATGTGGTATTTTTAATAAGATGGAAATTGGTGCAGCTACAATATAGCTGAATCTACTCATATGTGCCTTGAAAATAGATTTAGCAAGTCATCTCAGAAATGGCACATTTTGGAAACTTAGGACTACCAAAAGCCTTGATTAAAGTAATAGTAAACAGGTACAGTTATAGAAGTAGCCAACAGAAGGAATTTCAATAATCACAGGACTGAGATGAGGTTGCTGTTACTGCTGTTGTTCTGTTTAGGATCGGTTTCAAATTAAAAGATGAAGAGAAAGGGGAGAAAGGAACATATTTTAGGAGAAAAGTGAAAACACAGCTTCTCAGAGGATATTCATCTTATGGCTTCATTAAAGAACCATCAGAGGTTCCTTGGAGAAACTCAGACCAATAAGCAGAAATTCAGACTTAGGTTCAGCATGCAGAGATAAGGAATGAAGTCTGAGACAACTTAAAAGAGACGGTGAAAAGAGAGTTTGAGGAATTTCAGATAACTGTTCTTTTGCTTTTGCCTCTTGTTTGATAATAGTGCTATTTCTTTTTACCAAGCCTAGCCTTTTGCTTCAGGAAAGCTATCTTCAACATAAACTTGTTAAAAAGGGAATGTGTGGGCAGCAGCACCCTGGAAAACTCTGCATCGAGCTTCAGCCTAATGGATCTCAGTCTTAAGCAATCTGCAGAGGCTGACAGTGGAGAGTGCTCTGATGGCTAAGGTTCTGCAACTAATTTATATCAATTTTGAATGCAGTTTTAAGTGTTTGAATGTTTTCAGTGATAAGGATAACAAGTCCTTTTCCCTCTTGCTAAATCTATAACAAATAATTGGGCAATTTCCTACACCCCTTGATCCAGGTAAATGATAATCAAGTGCCCACTTTCCCCCTACTATGTGTGACCAGGGAGATTGTGGGGGTTTGATGTTTTGCTTTAAATGAAATTTGGAAACATTTGAAAAATCATTTTACTTGAGTAAATGTAAAACTTTCTCATTCTTCTGCAATGTTGTAGCTGGAGATCACACAGAAAGTGCTTAATTCTCTGTTGTGCCATGGTATTGGCAAAATAAACACAGGCTTAGTGTCTTGCAGCAGAAGTGCTGCAAAAAAGTTCAAATAGAGAGTTCACTGGACTAGTAAATACTGTGTTGAGTTGGGTATGGAACCTGTATTGCATGCAAGAGGAAAAAGTAAAGGGATTTTTGATTTATTGTACCTATGCTAACTGAGACAAAGGAAGCATCCAGCTCTCCCAGGAAGAAATAAAATTATGCCAACATTTAAAAAAAAAAATGTTTAATACTTAAAAAAAACCCTGATATATGAAAAGTTATGATTTTCACTTTTAGGCTTTTGACTTGACATATAAAGAAAACATTATTTTTATAATATATTTGGAAAATTATTAAAAAATAGCAGTACTTTTATAAACTTATAATTCTGAAAGAATGCAGCCGTAATCACGTAAATGCGTGATGGATTGATACCTGTCTGCTTGGTTAGAAAGTGTTGCTACTTTAGGCTAATTTCAAGTAATCATATAAATGCAGTGATGGATTGATACCTGTCTGCTTGGTTAGAAAGTGTTGCTACTTTAGGCTAATTTCATCATTACCTTTAGTGTGATATAATTCCACTTTTTTATTTTTAAAAATAATAGTATGCAGTAGGAAAAAAAAAAGGAAAAAAGAGCTAAGAAAATAATAGCTATTCAGAGGATGTTATTTCTTGTCTTGGTTTTCTGTTTGTAACTGACAGTGTGGTACAGAATTCTGCTAGGCAGAAGCATGCCAAACTGATTTTTATAATCATTGCTATTATTACTGTTTATTACAATAATATACTTTAAATTTACAGTTTTGAGCCATCACTGGTATAGAAGACTATATGTGTAGCTATACATACCTAATTATTTGTGGAAGGTATTAGTATTGTAAACACAGCTTATCTTTGTATGAGAGTGGCATTAATAACAGAGTTTCATAAATGCCAACATACAGTACGATAATTTCAAGACTCTCTGAAAATATGGTGTATTGTAGCTGAAGATGTTCCCAAATGCATGTTGGGGATGGGGAGGGGGAGGAGGGCTGTTTTGTGCTTAGAATGCTTTCTGATGCATAAATATTAGCATTAAATAATTTTGAATACCTTGTTTTCTAAAAAGATTAGTAGCTCTTCTCTGCGTGATAAATTGTGCAAGAGTTATTGTTCACACCAGCCTTTGTACTGTATTATCCTGTGTAGCTTTAAATAACCCAGCCCAAATTACACTCAGCAAGCTGTTGGGAAAGCTTGGAGGAATCTCAGAGCTGAAGGGCCAATTTGTGCCCTGACTTACATCCTGTGCAAATGCACTGACTTCGTGCTGCCTCTAAAGGATGTAAGGAAGGAGAGGATGTAATCTGCAGCTTTTATTATTTTTATTTAGCTTTGTTCTATTTTTTGTTTTCTATTTTTGTTTATGTGTGATTCCTCCTGCAGAGAAACCTTGTGCTTGTATATTGCTGGTATGTGGATAGCAGCATTTCACCTTCTCTTGCTTGGTATCTCAAATGTTACATAAAAATGTTATTAAAACAAAAAAAAAAAAAAAAAAAGGAAAAAAAAAGAAGAAGAGAGAACTTGTTTACCAAAACTCTGGTTTGTATTGGATCACATTTGGAATCCCAAGCTTTGCACTTGAAAATATTGCACAATAATGTATTGTTTCTTTAAACTGGTAAATCTTAAGTTGGTGTGTGCCAGTTTGGTTTTTTTCGTTTGGTTTTTTTCATTTGGTTTTTGGTCCATCTGGATTGTCTCTTCTCAGTGACCTTTTTGCAGTTCATGTTGCTCTGATTTAGGAGCTATTCTGTGTGTAAAGTTATAGGCATTGGGGGGACAAGTAGTGTAAATGTGGCTTCTCTAAATTTGCTTTGAATCACCAAGGATCCATCAAGACATTGTAAAATGAAGAGTCAGTGTATAATTTTTCCTGATATTTCTCCCTATCTTCTAATGGTGTAGGAAAAAGGGAAACTGAGGTAAGGGTTCTTTGGAAATATCAGTCATCTCACTTAAGTGTTTTTCATCTGATTTTACTCCCAGATGAATCCTTCAGCAAGAAAACCTCAAATTCTGGGTATTGTGAAGTGATTGGCAGCAAGTAAGACAAGCAGAGACATTCAGACATAGACCTAGTATTAATTCAAGCTGTGCAAATAATTAAACACACCAAGTGAAAGAGGTGAACTGAGCAGTTTCCACTGAGTTTAAGGACAAGGTGAAGAATTCCACTTTTCTTAATGACCTTAGGAATAAAGAGTATTTTGTAAGTCCATCCATCTTCCAGTAATTAGAACTAAGTCTGTTCAACAAGGAGGGTGTGAGGCCTGAAGCTGCATTTGCCTGCTTGGCTGTCCCTCCCCATGCCTTGTGCACTTTCACTGGGCAGTGGATCCCACTGAAATGGGAGGGACTGGATTAGCTCCTGGTGCTTCATCATGTGGGAGTGGACTTTGTGAATGGGTCCTCCTGGGCTGCTCTTTTATTAGTTCTGCTGTCTGTCCTTCCAAATGCTGGAAGTTCACCTCACTGCTGATTAATTCCATGAAAACCAGAATAATTTCAATGGAAAGGGAAAAAATCCCAATGCAATGTGTAATTGTTGTCTAGTTCACAGATCCTCCTGTTGTTATTTCCAGGTGGGGAGGATGCTCACCCTGTTAAATTGCTAAGCTAAGAGAAAGCTGGTGGATGACTGCAGAGTAGAAGAGATTCAAGAGCAGAAGTTGTGCCACAGTTCAGTGCTAGCCACAGTTTGTTTTGACAACAGTTTATTTGGCAGTAATTGACTTGGAGGAGCAGGTTTGGAGTGACAAGAAACAGAAAATAAGTGCATTTTTTTGTGATTAATGGCTTCAGAAATAACTGGCTTAGCATAACTTCCTGGCTCTAGCCCTTCAGTCAGGGTTACTGTGTAAGCTGAGTTAGGCTTTTCTGCCATTTTGCATTTTCTGGGCAGTCAGTCACAAGTTTGATTATCAGACATTTTGGCAAAATTAAAACAATTTGAAAAGTTCACTGAACCTGCAAAAACAGCGTGCAAAATTGCTGGTAGATATAATAGACTAATGAGAAAAATTAACGTGGGTCAAACATAGCTGTGGTTAACCTCTGCAACACACCTAAGATATATAGTCTTTTTACTAATTGATTGAAAGAAATTGTAATCTCCACTTGAAATCCAATTTAAAGTATAACGTACAAAAATGTTTCCAAAAGTACTATAGCCTTTATTTGTCACATCACAGAAAAGCAGCTGGAGAAAACAAGAGCCTTGTGCTTCCAGATCAGATCTTTTATCAGGCTGTAATACTATTTCCATTGCACTGAGAAAAGGAAAAATCTGTCTTCATATCATTTATCTCCATCAAAACCATGGAGTTTGTCTCTTAGGATTCCTCCTTAAGTGGCCTTTAGAAATTTTTGCATAACCTTGGCACATCTTCTATCCAAACTGTTCTCTCACTACCTTTATTACTTCAGACTAACTTTTCTGCCTTTTCAAGAAGTTAGAGAAGCAGGTGTCAGTAAGAATTCCCACTGGAACTTTCTTCAGGTACCTAAAAGTTTAAGTAGAAAAGCTGCCATGAAATGAGGGATGAAAATTTCAATTTGCTCCAGTTAGTTACAACCCAGTATCAAAAAGTTCCTTGGTTTTCTGTTTCCCTATAGAAAGTTTTGGAAACTTACTCCTGTGCAAGCATAATTTTTGAAAGTTCCTTTAAGGAAGCTATTAACTCTGCTGGCATATGGAGAATTTATAATTTCTGCAAGTGTTATATAGGAGAGACCCTCTCATGTAAGCATATGATGCATTTAACTCATGTTATGAAATCTGCCTCTATATCTGGCAATGATTTCAAAATTTCCCGAGTTCTCTGTTTAAACTGTAACAGAACTTCCAAGTACAAACTGTCACTGAAGGGTTGCTAAAGTTATGGTATGTTATGCTTAGGTAAAAAATATTAACAGAATATTTTAATTGTTTAGGCAGAGCAGACACAAAGTGATGATGTGCACATTTTCCAAAGTTGTGTGAGCATTTACTTTTGTATTCCACACTGATGATCAGCCTCTCTCTTTGTTCCCTATCTTCCAAACACTTTGTCTGATGTGTTTCTGAAATGTATTTAATCTCATGTAGATAACATACAGTGATTCTGCTGGCTAAAATTTTAACTTTTGATTTGGGTTTTTTGCTGTTAAATGCCAACTGCACAAGGAACTGGGGCTCTGTTCCCCTTTTTCTCCCCCTCTGCTCTTACAAAGCCAGTCCATGTGATGGTTTTCCCAAAGTTCTCTAATCCTCCCAGATGGCCACTCATCCATGACCAGCTACCCCACGTGCACCTCTTCTAAAATAGGTGGCTTTGAAATTTTTGCTCTTTTCCTTTTGGAGTATGAAAAGGAAATCCTTGATGTGGGGCTTGTGGATGATGCCTGCACAGGTAGGAGTGTAAGTGATGACTGGTGAAAATAAGGACATTTTTGTTGTAGTGCTCCTACATGTGTATCTAAACCACATACTTCCAACTGTAGTTTCTTTTGTGAGGTAATATCTGTGAATAGAATTTTTATTGGAACTTAAGAGCTACCAGGTGGAATAATTTCTCCAAACTCTGTGGATTGGTTTAACCAAGGTGGTTTGCTTGCTTCTCTTGGTGTTTGGTGGTCACTCATAAGGCTCACAGAGAGCTTTGGCTGCTTGTGCCCTTCCCTCTAACACTGTTTAAGACTCTTCCATGTTTAAGACTCACTGTTTTAAGACCCTTCCTTGGGTCTATAGCAAGTTCTGCTAAGACACAAGGATTAATAAATGTATTTTCTCTAAAAAACAAGGGATCCTTGCAATTATGGCATTGTTGTTGAAGACTATTTACTATGCTGCCCCCCAAAGAATCTTCATTTTAATTTGTTTGAATTAAATGCTAAAAGCAGCTCAAATATTGGGTTTTCTGTCATTAAGAACAGCCACATATATAGGCCTGCTACTGAAGCTGACAGGGGCTTGAATTATTGCTGTAAAAGGTTTTGCATGTTCTATATGTTTATATAAATTTCCTTTCAAACTTGGAAAATTTCCTTTCCAACCTTGCCAGGTTTTAAATTGAGAAAGTGAATTCTTATGGTACTGTTGCAATGGAAAGGTTGACCTGAATTTTTGTCACATGCATGACTTCAATTAAATAAAAAATTTAAGTAAATAAAGGAATTATAAGAGTCTATATTATTCTATGCAGTCCCTAGAAAACCAGCGCCATAACTTCAAAAATGCAGCAGATAAAGATATTTGCGTTTAGACTTATTTTGATTCTTTGCTGCTTTCCTTTCTCCTCCTTAAAAAACCCAAACAAAAAGCACCACAAAACACTGCTTTAGGCAAAAGCTGTTTCCATCATATTATTTTTTTCCAAGGTAAAGACTCAGTGCCTAGACTTTTAAACAAGTGCTTTATCCTTGAAAATTAAAATAAAATATTTTCATGTAATCAGTAAATTTTGTTATGAAACTTTACAGCAGCTATATTAAACGATAAGAATAACTACTATTTTGAAATTCTGAACATCTCATAATTAGACCAGCCTTTAAGAAATATTCAGAGTTAAGGCACATTAGAATGTATTCCACAACATGGAGACAGCCCTGACAAAGAAACATTATTCTTAGATTTACAATTAATTACCCTTATGTCTATACCTTGCATTCAATTTGCATATCTTAAAAGTGCTGTAAATTTCATAGCACTCCCTTGTTATTTAAGATCATTCTGCTTTAGTAAAAGTTTCCACAGTGATAACTTTCTCTTGATTATGTAGTTGTGAGGTCAATAAATTTGGCTTTACTTGGCTCTACAATGTTATAATTTTTCTTTTTTTTTGTGTTGTTTTTCATTATTTTGCTCCTTGTTCCTCCTGCCCTCTCATTTATAATCCCCTGAAGAAGCAGTAGATAGAGAAGTCTGGCTCGAAGACGAAGTGAGTGGTCAGATCCTCAGATGTTATCTTTTTCCCAGAACGCCCTGGTACTGGGTGTCTGACATGTTCTATACATCTTTCTGGTGCCAACCTCATTAAACAAATGCACCTTGATGTATAGCTCTCAAGAAATGAAATTTCATGCCATGAATTTGCTCTGTATCAGCTCATATTCTCCCCCTCTCTCCCCCATTCTTTTCTGCTCCAGGAGTCATTTTATTTGTTCTTGATTTCAAGCATAATTTTACGTGGTGGCCGTCCATAATTTTGCACCCTGAGATTTGTCAGTGTTTTCTGATATTTAAAGAAATGTCCATATTTTCTGCTCACAACTTGGTGTTTCCTGCTTTCTAAACATGGAATCCTTGCCTCTGGCCAAGGTGTGGTACATTCAGAAGGTGGGTCAGAATATTTACTTTGGTCAGATATCTATGGGGATTTTCTCTAAATATTAGACATGTTGCAGCATGTTTGTTGTAAATTCCATAGACTTCTATGAATAATTATTTATAAATGTGTTCGACCTGTGTTTATGCTCTAATTCAAGGTTAACACAATATCCTTTAAGCCAGAGGCATGTTGAACACTTTGCCAGAATGGTAAATATTACTCTCATCCTTTTTTCCCCCATTTTTGCCCCTTCAGCTTAAAAGAATTTTAAAAAGAAATATGTTTTCCAACTAAAATAAACCTTCTTTAATGAGACTATATATTATTTACAGAAAAATGCCACTAAACTCAATTAGTACAGGTCTCACCACTGGGTAGAATTGAAGTTGTTGAATTTTTTTTAATGTAGTTCATTGAAGTCATTACTGAATCTGGGGCAATATTCTATTTTTAATCAATTTAAAAAGTATAATGTATGAGAAAACAACAACACACTGTATGGATTTTTGTAGATTCACTGCTGCTAAAGATACACAGACAAATGCATAGAGTTTATGCCCATCTTTCTTTTACACAGAAAAATTGTTTGAATGTTACTTTAAACAGGTAATTCCTTATTGCCACCCTCTGTATTGTTGATTGGTAGTTTATTAGAGTTATTTAAAAAGTTATTATCGCAGCTTCTTTCACTAAATATTTTATTGTATATCACTATTATTCAAAACTACTTTGCTGGATAACAGCAGCCATCCAAAACATTGTCTGTTGCTCAGAAACAGAAATAATAAAATAATGGAAAGCAGAGCTATTGTGTTTAATGACTGGTTATACTTCATATATTAAACAAAACCTCACAATACAGTACTTTGAAATGCTTTCTTACTGAGTGATCCAATCATTGTGAGCTTTAAATGTGAAGATATGTTTTTAAAAGGGAAGAATCTGCCTTTTTTCCCTTGGGACATGAAGCTGAAGTTATGGGAAAGAACAGGTTGTGAGATTTAACAGATATATTCATCTCTGCCTTTTAATATATAAATAATTTTGAAGAACTAAGGTAACCACTTTTAACCTTATTTTAATGGGCCTGGTACAAGCAAGTGTTGAATATGGCACTATTCTATTAGATTATAATATAACATTACTGTTAAAATGATTTTTAAAAACCTTCCCAAAATTCCAATAACAGTATTTCATGGAATATAACATGGTACTGGAGATTAGCTAGCCCTAGAATACCTTGGCAAAAGTGTTCAAGTAGCAAGAGTTTTTCTAGTCTTATGTCCTATATACATCTGTTAAATTACTCAGAGATCTCATTAAATAAAGCTAATGTACTTGTAAAACAGTAGGGAGAGACAGTATATCATTGTAACTGTTAGAAAGAGCCATTCTGGCAAGGAGGGAGCCAGGAAGGCTTGGTGTATGCTGGTCAGTGGAGATGTTTCTAGGCCATAAATCTTGGCCCTTTCCTGCCTAGTTATTGTGTATTTCTTTAGGTGAGAGATTGATTGTAGCAATGGAAGATGAATTTGCCCATAGACCCTTTCTTTTTTTTCTGTATACTCCTGATGCCTCGCCAAGGTGATAATGCTCTTTTTTTTTTTTTTTTTTCTGCAATCATTTGTTTCAGATTAAAAGTGTGAAACTGCATGGGGAAACACAAGAAGGCTTGTCTCTGCAGACAGGCAAAGGTGAGGGCATGAAGATGTATAACTGTCCCAGGTGGGAGAAGAGTACAGTTTACCCCCTCAGGATTTGAATCAGGTTTGTCTGAAGGAGAATGAAAGAGGGTAAAATTGAGAAAGAAGCCTGGCTTTTCTTTATTGTGCATTTTGAGGATGGTATTTCCAATTTTTTAAAAAATATCGCTGTATTATGCAACTAAAATATTTTGTGCTACTAAAATATTCCTTACCTGTATATTTACTGCTGAGAAAAAGGCTCAAGAGCTGCCCCCTCTCTGTGTCCTGCCCTGCTGTTTGTGCTGCAGACTGAGCAGTTAAAAATATTGCTGTATTATATAGATGCTGAATTTATAAGGATCAATATAGTCACAAATGTTGTACAACATGTCAGGATATCATAAAAAGCAGGCACTTCTATATAAAATACTATCTTAATCTCGGGGATTTTAAAGCCTCATTAAAATGTGGGTAAAGTCCATATATGGAATGGCAGCATTCAAAAGGTTGAAGTTGTATATCTGTGGTGCAGAGGTTTTAACCATTAGATTTGAATGTCAGTCGACTCATTTGATCAGAGTTGATATTAATGTGTAACAAGTTCAGATTATGGGATGCATCATATGCATCTTATGGGTTTTGTCATTCAAGGTTTGGGGAGCGGGATGTAAAAACCTGTCCCTTAATTTTTGAAATTTTGAGGTTCTAAAATAGAGATGGCAATGTGAGCATCTCGTAGCAATCAAATTTCACATCACAGGACTGCCAGGCAAACTTTATAAGTCCTGCTAGGAAAAGGCTTTGCTGCTTAATTGGGCTGAAAGATGGGGTGGCTGAGTGGCCTTTCCTGGTGCCAGAGGGGCAGTGAGGGAGTGGGGCTGTGGCTGGAGTGGGAACCTGGTCAGAGCACACACCTTAAAAAACAAGAGGCAAAGTCTGCAGCTGCTAGCAAGCTTGACACCGAAAATTGCAAACATCCAGGTTCCTGCATGTCTGTAGAATTTAGCTGTTCTAGCTTTGTTCTATTTATTTTTTTTATACTAAAAGGTTGTAGTTGCTCCCACCTGCAGTGCTGTTTGCCAGATTTGTGGCACTCTGGTAGCTTGCTGTAACCATCTGCCAGGCAAAGTTATCTGCTGGTGAGAAATCTGAGGATTCCAAGTGTTTTTTCACGGAGAAACTTTGAAAGTCAAGCAAATACTTTTATCTTGACCTTTCTGCAAGGCTGCCCCATATTCACTAGTTGTCAGCACATGTTTGTGTGGAGTCATTCGTCACTGCCATCCGTCACTCCTCTGCCATTCCCATCAGTCCCATTATCTGGGATCAGGAGAGAGCTGAGGATGTAGCCTGAAGGATCATTAAACCTCAGCTTCCAGGTACTGCAGGTAGTCCAGGTGGTCTGTTGTTATTTATAATAAAGAAACAACACAGCAGAACTGCCTGGCAGTGGCCCATGAGGCCCAGAGAAAGGACGGGCTGAGGGATGTCATCACTGAAGGACAGCTAAAAGTGGACTTTCTTCCTCCCACACTGTAAGCAGAGAGGATTTATTGAACATCTGTTCAGTACATGGCTGGGAAGATTGATTAATTTAATTGCTCACACTTTGCTTAAGTAACATTTGAATACTTAATGTCAGGTTTGAAGGATATTACAACATTTACTTGCACACCTTTTTAAAGAGGCAGAGTTTCTCATTGCTTTCTGTGTCTTTCAAGGAAGTTGAAATGCATCCTGAAATTTCCTTTGCCCAGAGGTCTGGGAAAACTGGAGCAAGTGGGAAAAGCTTCTTCCTTCATAAATGCAGGTGGATTTTTTTTTGTGTGTGTTTTAACCCCTGTAGTAAATTATTAATGTAATGAGGTGGGATCGTCCTCACTGAATTGTGGTAATTTTCTTCCTGGTATCCAGGATAAAGACAATTTAGCATATTATATATTTCTGTATCCTTTAACATAATATCATGGTCACATTGAAGGAGCAGATAAATTAAATTCTATATAATTTATTGCATGTTCTTTTCAGAGAGGGTATTTGGAAAGAAATTCCTGAGATCCTCCTGAGGAATCCCACCTATATAACAAGGGGAAAACATTAAACAGTGAAACATTAATGTTGCTTATTTCTATACATGCTGTATGCATCTGATAATTTCTCAGCTGTATAGGTCTGAAAAGTTTATCTGATCAAAGTCTGATCAAAAGTGATAAAATCCAGCTGAAGGTATTAACAGGCACTTCAGAATATTTGGCCCAAAAACTAAACATTGAGCAAGCATACCACGGTTCACCATACCTACAAGAGCAGGGAATGTTGATATTATTGCCTCTCTCTCTGTGGCAATGTCTGTGACTACCAGCAAATGCTTATTGTTTAAAGGTGAAACTTGTTTCACTGCAGTGTAGAAGTGCCTTTACATTTGTCACCATCAGATGTTAAACTGAGAAAAAGCAGACTGATAGATAGGGGTGCATGTGCAAAGACTGATTCTGTATGATTTTTTTCCATCCGAAAAGTGATTTTTTTTTCCTCATCCTCTATGCTCTAGTAAAGATGTTCTTTGATCTCTTAGTACAGCAGTTCATTTTAAGTCTGATATACAGTCAGATATTCTATTAGATACAAGATCTTTAACTATTTGTCTTACTTTGTGTGTAATTTGCTTTGGAACTCTTAGCCCAATAAATAGTAAATGATACTGACTTCCACAGCCTTGTATTTTTATTGTCTGAGATACCATATATAATGTTCTCACAACAATGCTTAACTCTGAGAGGGTAGGGATTAAACACTGCTACATGACTAATTTACTGCCTCACCACATAAAAAGCAAAGCTTGGAGAGAAAGGCCTCATATGAGGCTGCATAAAGCAGAGCAATAGTATCATGTAGTGGTACTTAATAATGGCACTGGCATTTTGTTAGCATCTCTACAAGAAAAAAATTGTTCTTAGAGAAGGATAATCTACAGTCAAATCTGATTGAAGTCAAAAGAAACATTGGCTGATTTCTTTGAAAGATGCCCGTCTGTCCCTGAATTTGACTGTACACAATACATCCTGCAACAACGAGTCAGATTGTCAAGGCCAGAACCAGGTGCCTATGTTACTTGTATCCTTCTACATCAGTCATACTGTAGGGAGCAGACAATTAATTCTGGAGCAAAATTGAAAGTCAGAGGCAGAGTGTGAAAGAACAGAATGACAATAATAAAGTGCCCCTGCCTCACATTAATCTCCCTCACTTCAGGGCTGTCAGAGGCGGCCTGGCGGTGACTAATGCCAAGCTTTGCATACAGTGGTCACAGACATGAGCAGCATGCTCCCTTTACAGCATCCGCGATTCGCTTTGTTGAGTTTTTGACTCCTGCGGAATCATTGAAAAAACATCGCCGCTGGTCAGAGGGAGCAGGACCAAGTTCCTTCATCATACACCTATTGATCGATGGGCAGCATTCCCAGGCTTGGCTCAAGAGGAAGGGAGAGGCGAAAAAAAGGAAAAAAAAAAGAAAGGAAAAGAAAAAAGGAATCCTGACAAATGCAGTGAGATTAAACTAACTTTGTGAAGGGATGAGCTCAGCAGATAAGGATTAATAAGTTTATCTTTGAGTAAGTGCATATAACGTGCAAGTCCAAGCATCGGGACAAAATGATCTTACACCTCTATAGACACACTAATCCATTAACATTGCAAAAGACTTTGATGCACATTTGGGAATTGTGTTGCATTGATTTTATTGTCATCTTTTTGCACAAATAGTAAATAGGGTAACATTTAAGGAACAGTGTAATTATTCCCAAAAAGCAAGACATCAATGTAAAGTTTATTGTTGTAGAGCAGACATTTTGACAGGAATACTGTAATATCCCAGAGGTGTCACTAGGTTACTGAAAAGGTTAAAAATTGGTGCATTGTGTCGGAGAAGAAAGGCAGTAACAACAAACAGCATTCAAAAAATCACAGGCACTTCTGTAAGAAAGTGGAAATGTGTCATGTAACAACACACAGCTCCTGTAAGTGGATTGCTGCACCGAGGAAGAAAGTGAAACACACCTAATGAAAATGCTTCCTCCACTGCCAGCATTTCAAGGCTCGCTCTCATTATTGAGGTTGCAAAAACAACTTTCTTCTCAGGTTCCTCCTTTTATTGTATCCAAACCCCAAACATCCTCTCTTGTGGAGTTTGAAAGGTCCGTGCCTGAAAATTTCATTTCTCTTCTCTGTTAGTCATGGGAGAAAATTCCCACTCGATAGTTTATTTGCCAAAATCTGCTGTTTTCTCCTTACTAGCCATGTAACCTAAATCAGGAGGACAATGGTATTTTTTTTTACAGAGTGCTATTTGACAAGGAGAAAAGTACTTTTTGTCTTGTGTTATAGTTGACCTGTGGAGCAGCATTCATTAGAATCTGAATGAGAAGAGAGAAGGGGATATATGGCAATTTATGGTATGTAACCAAGAGCAACATGTTTTATGTTTAAGTATATTGTTGTTAAGCATTCTAGAAGACTAGGAAAGAGGCACATGGGTCCCCTAGTATGCTGAATATAGTATGTCATTGGATCAGGATTAAAATGTATTTATAGTGACATTTTGAGTGTTGTACAGTGTCAAGAACTGTAAGGTTTGATTTCTTTTTCCAACCAAATTTATTTCCATTATTAGCTCCCAAATCCTAGTTCTGACTTTGAACATTTTCTTAGCATTTCCAATATTTTTTTCAAGCTACTCAGCTCGATGTGCAATTGTGTTTACTTCAAGAAGGAAATAGGAAGTGTAGAAAATGTCTATCATTGAGGCATCAGTATGGTTTGAATTTGGGAGCCTAAACACCACTCTTCAGTGCTTGTTTGTGCCAAGGGAAGAAGTCTGCTATCTGGCAGCACTGGCTTTTACCCTGCACTTGGATTAGTCCTTTCATGTGCTGCACAACATATTTTACAAGCATTATACAAAAGCATAAGATGAAATATGCATATGGTATGTGCCAGACATTTCCAAGAGTACTGATATGAATACACTTAACAATATGTCAGTCCCTCACCTTTGGGCTCCGTTTCCATGTTATTCTAAATTCTAAAGGGTTTAAAACCCCTTATCAGTTGGTTAGGTGCCTCCCAACACAGCACCTTGAGCAGCTTGTGGCCGGGGTGGTGTTTTGGGAGGCTGGTGAAGGCACCTTTCATTTGTGCAGTCCCTGGAGGTTGTCATTAAGGCTCCTGCTGGCAGAAGGGAACTTTTGGTTTTACACACACAGTGCCACTCCTTCCTTCCCCTGAGAGTTTAGAGCTAACTTTTTCCATCTGTTCATGGATAGGTCTTCTTCTCTGGTGCCACAGGCCATGAAACCCCAGGACAGATTTCAGCTAGAGACCCGCCACTAAAAAGTGGAATTGTGGCATTCCCTGCTTTGTATCCAGTGCCTTTGGAGTTTTTCAAGTGAGGTGGGAGTGTGTTTTCCAGAGCTCTCTAAGGTGTGTATGTAGCATGGTGGCTCTACTAGTTCTTGGAGGAATCACAGCTAGGAGCTGTCACTTGAAATGCACTGTTCTAAAGTTTTGAATAAATAATTGGTGTGTGAATCCTGCATCCTCAGCTGACCTAGATGTGGTAGATCTAATTATGTCAAGGCCGCACACGCTTTTAAGTGATATTTTTTTGGCCAATACATTTATTGTATTTCTTTTTAATTAACCAGGACAGAAAAATGGATTTAGCCATGTTTTTCTTTATTTTTATAGGGTTGTAATGGGAGAATTCTTACTCTTTTAACATAGGAAAATATTGTTTTTTATTTTACAGAAACTATGAACAACTTATGTCTTAATGTAAAAACAAAGTCTTCAGTTGTCTAGGAAATCTAGCACTGTTATACAGAAAACAATGAATGAATCCTTTTTTTCTTGCCTGTTCATAGAATGTGTGAGGTCTGCTAACCTCAAATCACTCTGTTTAGGAAGCTGTGGAAAAACTATTCCTAAACTTCCCACTAAGCTGTACCAACTTGCAGAATGATACAGAGCTCTTTTGGCTACTGATGGGGCATACTGCTGATTCCGTGTCCAGAAAATCTGGAGAGAATTCAGGGCACACAGACTGGTTTCCCTTCAGCCAAGATGAAAAAGCCTGAATTCATTTCTCCAGATTGGAAGATTAAGAGGTGCTTAGCTGCCCAGATTGCATCCCCACTTCTATGTACAAAATTGGCCCTTGCTATATTTATGTAATTTTGAAACAGAGAGAAATTAATGCAGTCTCTAAAATATTAGGGATACAATTTTGTTAGGGATACAATTGAAGAGAAGCTCTATAAAATTTGTGAAATTAACACATTTGGAAGTGAGTATGGCATGTTAATAATCATAAAACAAACTCAGGAAAAGCTGTATTCCTTCAGTGAGCATTCTCACTTTGCCATTCATGTCCAGGTCATATGAGCACTATTTTGGTACAATCCATAAAAAGCAGAAGCATTTCTCCATAGTGGGAAAGTCCATATTTGTGACATGAATTTTTAGTTCATTTCTTAAAGAGGTGTCTTCTCACAATGGCCTGTTCACTGTTATGTTTCTGTGGTGGCTTTTTTTTTTCTGGTTTCAGGGAAATGTGAGCCCCTTTACACACTGCCAGCTTTTAAAGGAAAGGCAAAGCTTCCCCTTAGGTGTAATTAATATGTTATTATTGCTTGTGGTACAAATAAAGAGGGGTGTCCTGTGCTCTTAATAGAAACAGGCAGTTCTCTTAACTCTGTTTCAACCACTTGTAGCAGTTGTGTGTACCTCCAGTGTGCTTTTGCAGGCAGCAGTGACCACCAGTATCCATCTGCATTGGACTTGGATTAGAGAGAAATGAAGAATACAGAAAAAATTAGTAAAAAATTGATCAAATAAGGTGGCACTTCTTAGGATAATTCAGGTGGAGAGGGAGCTCAGGAGGTCCCCTCAGTCCCCAGCCCAAGCTGCTCTGTCAGTGTTTATGGCTGTTCTTATTTCAGCCTTCTAACTCTTCATTCATGCTTCTAACTCTACATTCACTGATGCTGTGGGGAGCTGGGTTCATCTCAATAGTTAGCACTTCTTAAATGTCTGTCCAATCTGCCTGTGAAGGTTGCATTCAACTCCCTGTAACCTTAGAAGAGTTTTTATTGGGTCTAGATACAGCAAAGACAGACTTGTCTTCTCACTCAGCTCTGAAAGCTTTCGTTTTGTTTGACAACATTTATACTGAGCTTGGCTCATTCTCTCACAAGGAGAAAGTATGCAAACTTTACATAGAAGTGGGCAGAAAATTTGGCTACACTTGTTTGCTATAGCAAACACCAACTCACAGAAAGGCAAACATTGTACTGATTTTGTTCAAACTTGAGGAAAACATGCCTGGTGCCCAGTATGGAATTTTGGATCAAAATGACAAAGGAAAATGAAGAAGCAACTGCAGTTTGAGACCCAGAGTATTTATATGGATGCTGCCTACTTGGAATTCTCATGTTTTATTGTTTACTCCCACCATCTCTCTCAGTCCTATGAATCATGCTTCCTCCAGGTGTAATACTTTTGAAATATCAAATTCTTTGTGGCTTGGAAGAAAAAAAAAACAACAAAAAAACCCTCACCATTTCCATCTATACCACATCTAAATATGAAACCTCATCTTTTGTGGACTGAAGTCCTGCTTCCAGAGAAGCAGCATGTGGCTGTGCTGGTTTGATGACCCCGTGCCATCCCTGGAATACAGTGGAGGAGACTGCTTAGAACATTTTGTGCCACTCTGGAGTGAATTGCACAGCCAGGCCCTGCTCTGACACATTTCCATCCATCCCCTGCAATGCATGTGGCAGCAGTATTCCATCTGTTTCTAATGAGGCATAGCGGGGGAGGAAATCTTATGCATAAACATCTCCCACATCACTTATGATTCCATTGAAGAACATCTCTTCAACACTGTTTGTGACAAAGATTTTTAGCTATTTGTTTATTTTAATACCTGTGGATGTCAAACAGAAGAGATTAGCCAGTTCCTAAACCTGGCAAATTCCTTGGCTGAAACTTTCCCTGTATTTTGAGAGCCAATTCCAGCACAAATTCTTGTTGTAAAGATCTCGCCTATATTCTCCAAAATATAGATAATAATTTTGTATGTATCTATTCTATTTCAGGGGTGAGGCAGTTGTAGCTAGATTTAACTCTAAACAAAGAGCAAGCTGTTCTTTATTTAAATCAGTTCTAAACATGTTATAGCAAAATATAAATGGAGGGCAAAACAAAGGAACAAAAACTACCACTTTGGAGAGGCATTCTTTGAAAATGTATGTTTCTTTGTAGGGAAGAGTGCTGCAATGTTTTTTTAAGAGGCAAATAGTTTACTGTGATGTGTATGAAATAGAATTTTGATAGACAGAATAAGCTGCAATCCAGTTCTAAACTATAGATTTTCAAGCAGATTGATGCAACAAATTGTTAGCAAATAGCAGTTTGCAATTTGATGCTAATTAGACATAAGGCAAATATGTGCCATGACAAATTAGCAGCAAACCATACTGAAAAGGATTAGCAAGAGCTGGCACAGAGACTGCTCGATTTTGCATACTTCCTTGTCTTAGTCTAGGAGGTCTGAGCCAGTTTTCCTTCTCTGTAAATAAGAAACCAGAGCAGAGATCACAGGCATGCTAGAATGCCTTTAATTGCATATTTGAAATGTTTTAACTCTCTCTTAATCCCATGGAGGCTTTTCTCCATACCACCAGCTTTATTATCCTGGGAGATGATCAAGTACTTTATCCATTTAATATTATAACTAAATACATTATGAGGTAAGTAACTCACAGGGTTATTTACTTTAGCAAGTCTATTGTACTTATAGATTTAAGAAAAAGCCCCATTCTTATTCAAAACACCTTTGCTTGACTTCCTGCAAATGTGTTTTTCAGCAGATTTAATTATTCATTTCATTAATAAATTAATTTTTGCTAGAGGATTATCACATTTCTTTATTGATGTGCACAATGCCATTGTAGTAGTTAGAGTAGATCAAACTCATCACCATATCCAGACGAGATAATACAGTTGTGTTTTCAAACCAGAGAGAAGCAGGAGGTGATTTTCAAGCCAGTTCTTCAGACCTATGCCTGAATACCAACACAGCTGTAAGTGTGACTTCAGAACTAAAGCAAAAACTGCTCTTGAATCTTTGAAGGGTGACATAATTTCACTAGGATCAAGAATGGTAAAGAAAAAACATAGTAAAAATACATGTTTTTAAAATTTAACCAGCTTGTTCTTTCTTTATGTGGCTGGTTTTTTGTTTAGTTGTTTTAAATTAAGAGTTTCTGAGGTAAACCATCACATTCCCCAAGCTTTCTACTCATATTTTCTGGTGTGTACTTCAGTTTGGATATGTAAAATGACATGTTTATACTTCAAGGAATCATTGGGTAGATCAGAGGTTCTTCAATACAGTTTCTCATTCAAATCTGACTTTCTAGGGCATAAAAGATGTTTAACTTACTAGGCTGGTGGTTGTTGTCTAAAATTATATATATATTACATTCCCAGCATTCCTATGTCTATATATGGATGAAAAAGATTGTTAGAAATAGTTCAAAGGTGCTAAAACATTATGTAGTTAGATGTAAACACACATTTCAGTTACCAAAATAGATGAAGTGGGAAAATAAAAGGATATTATGCACAAAAGATTGTTCTTTCATAAGTCTTAGAGAGAATTCCTCAGACAATTTCAACCACGATCAGTAACAAGTTTTGCCACAGACTGTCTTCCCACATAAACAGTATGATAACACACTATTAAGGATTTACAAAAAGGTGATGAAAGTGGTTGTGCTGTTTAAAAAGAAAAAAGTGAAAACTCCAGTTTTCCCTGCAATTTCTGAAGGCATCTATATATTATTCACATGAAGCACTGTCCTGTAAAAGCTCCTGTGTGCACTGAGGCCTGGAGAAGACATTTCTAGTGTTGCCAGGCTGTCTCACTGAGTGTTTGCCTGCTCCCTTTTGCCAGTGATTTGCCCACTTGCCACATCACATCAAAAATCTGGGCAGAGATCTTCATGCTGGGGCAAAATCTTAGAAAAGTGAATTGATTTCCCTCTGGGCACAAAGCTTTGTTTCCTTTTTGTTGTCCCTGCACAGGCTCGTGGTAAATTCTTGGTAGGCAGCTATTTGCCTGTATTAAAGGTGTGGAAAGCTATCAGCAGGCAAATGTAGGCTGAAAATTGTAGTAGTTAAAAGGGATGTTGTTAGGAGTTTTAGGATTCCATGCAATGCATAAATGGTTATAATTTCTAAAGGGCAATTCATTTCTAGTCAAGCCTTTCCACATGGTATCTTCCCTGACAAAATTATCACCAATTTTCTGCCCATGAAGTTTCTCCCAAACACCCCCACTGCTCAGTTCAATGACAGCTTTCCTGGCAGTGCCGGAGCAGATTTTACATTTTCCTGTAGATGCAGTGTCAGCCCAGATACTGCCTGGGAGAGCTTTTCTGCCTGTGGCTGCTGTGGCAGACCTTTGTGCAGGGGTACAGATCTTCTGCACCATGCAGGGGACCTGGGTCATGCAGCACCCATGGACTTGGAGCATGTTGGCTGCTGGGAATCTCCTCTGAGGCAGCCACTGGTCACAGCCACCTCCCATTCCAGGCCTTGTCACCAGCTGTGAATAGGGTGTTGCTTTGATTTTCTTGGGATTTGGCTTGGATTTTTCAGTTCTGAGCATGCTTTTGGGGAATACAAAGCAGCTGTAAGTTTTTTGAATGTAAATTTTTCTTTAAATAAGAAGGAAAAAAAAATAATGGGGCAGGAAAAAAATACTTGATGAAAATGAAACCTACACAAATTTCTTAAACTGCTAGAAAACAACATAAACAGACAAAAAGCCCCCATAATAAAGAAAGCAGTACTTTTATGGGTTTGTGCAGGTTATTTCATCTGGCTTGGAAAAGGTTGTAGATGTTAGGTTAGAGCAAATTCATCCTGATAAAGCACATATTTTTCGACAAATGTATTATCTCTTTAGATCATGGGATTAATAAGATACATTGTCCCCAGGAAAATATGTGCACTCATGGAGAACCTCATTGACATTGCTGCAGAGAGGTGAGTTCAAAAGGCCAGATATTAAAAACAGCTTTTTGAGGCCATGAAGACAATTTTTTTTTACTTAAAACCATAGAATTTGCATTTGTATCACTTATAGGGGGTTACTGTACACTTACCTAAGTTATGTGCACATTTATTTGTGTAAAGGTACATATGCATGAAAAATGCAGATGTGCTACAAATTTGACTTTCCAAGTCCTGTTTGTTTCTGTTGCACCTGGGAATGAGAATCAGAGGATGGTTGTGGCTGGAAGGGATCTCTGAAGATCACTGAGTCCATCCCCCTGCCAGGGCAGGGTCACCTGGAGCAGGTGACACAGGACCATGTCCAGGTGGGTTTGGGACATCTCCAGAGAGGGGGGCTCCCCAAACTCCCTGAGCAGCTGTTCCAGTGCTCTGTCAGCCTCCAGGTAAATGCTGATGGGTGCTTAGCTGTGTTAAAAATAACTTTGACAGTTTTACTTTAAAATCATTTAAGTTATTCTTATCAATATTATTAGTATTTGCAATGGAGATGGTATGATAGAATCTGACACTTCTTCCAGACATTGAAATATTTAGGGTTGCCTGGGGATTCTGGAATGCTCATAATAATAATGAAACATTTATTGTCTTTATCTGCGTATCTAAAATTCATCCATGAATAAAACCAGGAAATCTTTAAAAAAATAAAACAAAATATTATCCCGCCGTAATTTGTAGTTGCTTTCTTTTATCTGTTTAAGATGCTTCAATTCACTTTGTTAGCAAATTTCTCTTGACAAGCACACCTATTTATTATTACTAAGCATCCTTTTTAGGAATGTCTGAAATGACACATGTATTGTTTTAAATAAGATCATAGAGTTAATTTTTAACCACACAAGCAATGCAGTAAGAATAGCACGAACAAAGCATAATTAATACTTTTATGCCATTCGTCAGGATCATTTTATTTGCTGCCAGAATATGCCAAATGAAAGCATTTTTGCTTCAATTAAAAATTTTAAACAAGATTAAACCTGTTGTCATTGAAACCATAGAACATATATGCTTCTAGGTATTGTGTGCATTCCTGAATATTTGCATGTCTTCAAGCAAGGAGATGTCCCTGGGACAGCAGAGGTGTGTGAGAACTTCACCACTCTGCAGAGGAGAAGGCAACAGTTTCTGCATTCCCCCACTTACAGTGACACAACTTCCCTCTGGTCTCAAATCCACATTTCATTATTCTCTGGAAAAGGAAGTGAAAGAAATAGCACCACATCTATATTTTGTGTTTTATGGAAAAAATTGTGATACCACAGTATATTAGGTGTATGAAGAAAAAAAAATTTTACTTCTCTGCATGTGTTCTTTTTTTCTTGCTTAGGGCTTTATTATTGTTATAATTAATTTGATTTGGTATTTTTTAATTTTTAGAAAAAAAATGCATCATGTTTCATGATATCTGTATTATTGCTGCCTCACTAGATAGGATCTTATCACTGCCAGGCATCCAACTGTCTTGCTGAGTTACTGTCACAGCAAAGGATATTTTAAACATGAAAGACCTGTTTCATCCTGAATTTGTGGCTAGTCAGAGTTTGAGTTTGGGTACCAGTGCCACCTCAGCAATTTGAAACCAAGGGCATGACCTAGAGGAAATGAAGTAGTACATATTGCCAAACTCCTGCTTAGTAAAACACTTAAGTGCTTATTTAACTTTAAACATCCCTAAACCATATTAATTCCTTATTAATTGCTGGTTTGTTAATTTTAGTGGATTTATTAAATTGAAGACTCAAGAAATGAAGAGCCCCATAGGATGGTAGGACTGAGGAAGATCCATACTGAATATCTGAGCTAGTTCCCCTAAGGGCTCTCAGCTCCCTGTTTACTTAGGCATGCACCAACATGCAGATTTCCTGCCTAGTGCATGGGGAAAATCCCAGATTATTTGCTACCAGGTTGGTACCTTTGATGTGATACTGTGCAAACCATGCAAAAGCAATTCCTGCCCTGAATGAGGCCCACACCAATGGGGCTGTCTCAGTGTAAACCTTCCCCATGGGCCATCAAGAAATGGTGTTGGTAATGCTACCAAAGTTTGCACTTGTTATTAAGGGGTTGGAACAGAGATTGTGTTCTGCTCCTACATTGCTTAATTCTGAAATTGATAGCTGGATAGCAGCAGATAGCAGAGACTTCTGCAAACGCGTGGTATTTTCAAATTAAATACACTGTATGGGACTGAGCCACAGAGCAGCATTGTAAATAGTAGATATGCAGTGAGGACTGCAACTTTTCTAGCTGTCAATTTAGCTTTTGTTCTCTGTTCTATTCTGGAACAGAAAATCTTCATCAGTTTGTGAATTTAGGTTCACCAGACACGGGGGAAAAGATATCTGAATTTAAAACACTAGCAACAATAACAACAGTTTAAAAATACTTATAAGAGGGCACAGGTAGTAAGAATGGAGAAATCATCATAAATGATACCTCTGAGGCCACTAGAAATATTTGTATTTGCTGAGGAAAGGGCAGTTAGAGAAAGGAACCAGCTTAATGAAATGCATGTGGACCCTTGGAAAGATAATAGAGATTGCAGAACTGGCCAGTGTTGGGCACAGGTACAAGTTAACAGGGCTCCCACAGACCCAGGATTAACAGTGATGTAGTCAGTATATTTATTGGATTTATTTGCATTGTAAAGACTCAAGTGAAGGTGTGTATGGAATGCAAAATAAAAGGCAAAAATATACATGACAACAATTTTTGCTTAGTCAAGTTCATAGCAGCCACTGAGGAATTCTGGACATGTAACTGACTGAGGCAATTAGGGAGCAAAAAATCCAAATATACTCAGTTTTGACAAATTTCCTGCAATGTAAATTTTACGGAATTATTTGCAGTATTCATAACCATTGATTGAATTCTAAATTAGCTACAATGACTTGATAGAAAAAACTTCAGTGAAATTCAGCTCCTACTGAAGTCTCTGGGAGTTTTGCCTTTTCTTTCAGTGGGGATAGAGTTTCCCCATGATCATCATTACTGCAGACAGCTCAATAGAAAAGGCTGCTCAGTTCACAGCGGTGGTCTGAGCAGCCAGCAAAATGGTTGGGTGAATAAAGAATGGCTTGGAAAATAATACTGCAAATATTATGATACCTATCAGAGATATCCCCTTGCCTTGAATACACTGCTGAATTCATACCTTTCTGCTTGAAAATTTACATCAGAAACAGAAAGAGTAAAGCAATAGTAATAAAAAGTGTCCAGAAGCATAGAGAATTTTATGTGCAAAGAGTAAAAATAGGGGGGCTTATGTTAAGTGAATGAGAAGATAAGTAAGGTTTTGAGAAGATAAGGTTTAATAGGAAAGGAATGATTTACATATGGTAAATCTGATTTCTTTCTTGGCTTTGTCCCATAGTGCAAACAGAGAAGTGTGCCAACAAATTGGAAATTGATAAGGAGGAGGTTTTGATGGTATGCAGGATAGGACATAGAGCTGAAAGAAGTCTTTGGAGTGAAAAGTGTGACAGGATTAGGCAAGAAAACTGGACATCCATGTTTATAAGGCAGGTCTCAGAGATGCAGTGAAATAAAGTAGGAAAGCACAAGCTAATTCTTATCATTTGACAACAATTTCTGTCTCCCTTTGAGATAGTGATGATTTTGTTGTTGGTTTTGGTTTTTTTCCCACAAATCCTGGAACCTGTTTGCTATGGGCAATGGGGTGGGATACTGAATTAGGTTTGTGTAACTTCTCCCTCCAGCACCTGGGGCTGTCATGGAGGTGCAGTTCAGGGGGGAGGGAGCCAGGCTGCTCAGAGTGTCACAGGCTGGCTCTGCCCTCCTGCTCTCCAGAGCTGAGGAGCTCTGCAGAAATCTTGTGCTGAAGGAGGTTTCCCTTCTCCCCATCAGAGCTCAGGGAATCTTTAGCCTTTGATGGAAAGTAGGATTTGCACTTATAAATTTGTCTTTTGTCTTGGGACAATAAATAAAGTCCCAAAGGAAAGACTACAGACTCTTCTGGTAGATAACTTCAGTCTCTAAATGTCCTATTTCAACTTTTCAAATAAAACACATTCTGATTTGATGAATGCTTGTGCCACACAATGTACTAGGAGTGGGTTCATAACATCCAGATGTTGTCAATGTGCAAGTTTGGTTTTCTATTTTTCCTGGTATTTTTTTAATGCTACAGTACAGTTTTGTATAAAAACCAGCAGAAACAACTTAGAATAGCTAGAAATGCTTAGTGATTAGGGTGGTGCACAGCTGAAGCATTTCCAGTGGAGTTGCTTGCTCACTGATTTGTTGCCAGGTAGCCAGCCAATTAGCAGTGCTGGTTATTATTTACTTTTCATGCTATATATCACTAAAATTGTGCTGTTGATTTATCATTTATATTGTTGTATTGTCAGCATAATTTATTCAGATCATGCTGAGATACCTGGGAAATTAAGTAATAAAGAGAATGGCATAGAATGTGTCTGTATTCAGAGATATTTACTTTGTTTTTAATGAGAATGCATGTTCAGGTAAAACATAGATCATTTAGATATTAAATTGTTTTTTAAATAAACCTGTTAAAAGTTTGTACCTTGGATTTTCTATAAATAAAAAGGCTTGGTATCAATTCTAACCTGCTTTTTAACATTAAATAAGAAAATTTCACAGGTTAATAACTAAATTTGCCGGCTTAGTTGATTAATGATTTGCAGGATGCTGTAGTAGCTGAAGTATTACTGAGGTATCCAGTGTTCTATATATATTTGATATTACTTCAACTTTTTTTGGCAAATACATCATAGATTTTTATTGAAAATCCTTTCTAATTGCTTGAATTCTTAAAAAAATAAAGGAAAATTGAAAGCCAGTATTTTACAAGCAATGAATATTTTGAATACATTCAGCTGACTAGAAAAGGTCACTTTAGAATGCTTTGAGTTTAAATGCTTTTTGTACATTTTTTTCTTAGCTGGGACTAGAACTTGTCAGAGGTATTTGTACAGCTTCATCTTATCTCTTACTTTGAATCATCCTGTCTAATTCTTTTAAATGTTTTGAGTGACAGATGGATCTGTGTGGGTATGCAGGTGCTTGGCTCTAGTGGTTCTCTCCTGAGTGTTCCATCCAGGAAGAAGGGCCTGCTGCTTCCAGTGGCTGGATGCACCTTTGCATGATGACACTGGTATTTCTTTCTAAGCTTGTGAAAATTAACATTCAAATGAGGCAATCATTCAAAGCAAAGTGGAAGAGGATATTATTTTTCTTAAGCTATTAGAACCCCCTTGTCTTTTTCAGTTGCCTTTGCCTTTAGTTTCTGTTCTCAGTGGTAGTTCTAACACACCAGTAAAACCACACAAACCCCACTTATTTCTACTCAGTCTTGATAGGAATCTTTTGAACAGCTCTAGTGACTCCAGAAGTTGAATTTTCTGCCAGTCTTGTGTCATGATTTTCAGTTTTCACAACACTGCTCCTTTGCAGTGACTGTCTGGGGTATGGTCAGACCTGAGAATGAAAAAGCCCAAGGAGCAAACGTAAGTAATCCCTGAGCAATCATCTAATTTTCTGTTTATCTTTAGTTGATCATCTTTGCATATATGTGCTATGAAGGAATTTTTATGTGTCTTCAAGAATCAAGGGGAAGAAGTTTCTGTCAAAGAACACAATCCTGAAAATGGTGGTTCTTGGTGTTAAAGTTTCTCTAATAATCCTCTGTATGAATATTGATACAAGATTGAGGTCAGGTTGTATGATGGTATGAATGAAAAATGTCCAGGGAAAAATGACTACTGAGCTAGAAACTTTGCAGTAACAAGGCTCAGAACAATTTGAATCAATCCTGTGTCTTTACAGTTAAGAAGTGTGAAGGGAAATTTAAATGATACCTGTCTTCTTTCATTGCTTGCAGTAGGAGACACTTTTATTCTTTTGCAATCTTGTATAGCAGAAGCACAGTACTTGCTGTAGGTAGGTGTAAAAGCATTTTCAGAGGCTGAAATAATGGGGGCACTGTGGTTTGTGTGTTAAATTTTCTTAAAGGCGAGAAGGTATGTGCATTCAACTGGATTATATGGAGGCTGAATAACTTTGTAAATTAAGAACCAGCAGACCTCTAGTGAAATGTTTATTGTATTACTAAAATGGATACTTCATTTACTTATTTTGACAACCATAGGTTAGTTTCAGTTGGAAGTTATTCCTGAAATATGAGAGCACTTAAGTCATATTTTATGAAAATATTGAAATCTGAACTCGAGACAGGCAGCATTGCACAGTAAAACACTGGGAGCCTGTGTGTCTGTGTGGAGAAGATGGAAAAACTCCTTTAGTTTGGCCATAAGATGTGTGAGTCAGCTGGGAGTAAGTGACACTCCACTCTGCAGGTTTACTGGGTGTCTGCTGTGAGGATTTCAGGAGGACAGCAGGTTTTCTGCTTTCCACATTTCTCCTGAAACCTCTGCATGTCATTACACAGCTGAAACAGAATACAGGATGGGCTGTAGGAAGATGTAGCATTATTCCATCTGTGAGAGAAAAAAAGTCACTTAACTTGCTCTTAGCTGTGTTATTTGAGATTCACAGGATCTCTCCTCACTTGAATGATAAATGTCAAATTCCCACAGAACCCACCCCTTATTCTCTTTAAATATAATGGCAAACATTTGTCCATGGCAGTTAGTGGTTTTGTACTTTAATTTTATAATATTGGTGAAATTCAAGTGCTCTATTTTAATGTTATTTACTACAAAAGTCAATTGCTTAATCAAAAGCTGATTCCTTTAGGCAGAAAATTTGCTTCCCCAAATTCCAGACATTTTAGTGTTTATTCTTTTGAACTTGGATAATGCATGTTCTACATCTTAAGCTTCCCTAGTCTGTCTCAGGATTTCATTAACATTAGTTGTAATATTAGCATGTTTCTGAATTTGTGTGCTCCTCTGTGCTGCTTGTATTACCAAGCAATATTGTATTGCTCCCAGTTTTCTCAGCTGCTGTGGACACTCAGAATGCACCTTGGAGTATCACTAGAACTGATGGACATCTTTTCAGTATCTCTAGATGGAGCATATCTGACATTCAGCTAAGATGGTCCTGTGTCTTTAAAAAGGGCTCAGTACCCTTTTGAATTATTAAATCAAATTAACAGTTGACAGAATGTATCATGCTAAACTTTTGCCAGTTTCATCTTGGCTTTCCTCTCCAGGAAAAGCCAGTTCTGTACAGAACAGATCTTTTGCAGTCATACACTCTGGCTTCTCGATGAGTTGATTTATATTAAATCTGGGTTGTTTGCCCAAATTTTCTGTACTGAGTCAGGAGATAGGATAAGAACAAAGAAGATACTAAGAAATATTCAGTTGCCTTTTAATCCCTTTATTTCCTTTTAATTGTGTTTTCTTTGCATAGTTCTAGACACGTGAGTTTTAATGATTTTATTCTCCTGATCGCAGATTCTGGTTTGAAATACTCATTAGGAAGGTAAGAGTCCAACCAAAAGTTGATTTTGTGTTGAAATAAGAACTACTAAGTTCTAAGTACTACTATAAGGTCATCAGAGCAACTGCATGAAGGAGAACTGGCCTTTAAAAAGCAGATTTGAGAAAGGGAGGTGTCAGGTAGGATTCATGAGAGAAATGAATAGAAGAGAGGAATTTCAACAGGGAAGTTTGCAGATTACAGAAAGAAGCAGATAGGATGATAAGAGAGATTAATTTCTTTGGGTGGAGATCATGGCTTTCCCATGATTTATAGAGTTTTTCAGAATTCAAAGTAAAGCTCATGCTGTCAATATTGAGACATCTCATGAACCCAAACCAGAAAGGCTTATGGAGCTCTGGTACAAGCAGAACTTTAGCATGGCCCATCCCCACCTACCCTCCCTCCCCACCATGAATATATCTGGAGAATTCAAAAAGTCTCAAATGAAATCATTATTTTATAAGAGATCACATGATGAAGTCAAAGCTGAAGGAGAGTTTATCCTGACCCTGACTTCTTTTCCTTTACCAGGATGATTCAGGCCTGAATTTCTTGAACAAAACAGAACAGTAGTTCATGCCTCCTCTCTTTATGCTCCCAGCACTGCTGGCTCACACTTTCCTGTGCAAAATGCTTCCCTTGGATGTACATCCAGGACAACATGTGCTGTACTAAAGCAGATCTGTTTAGCTGAGGCTGAAATCTTAGGTCAAGAAGTCTTTAGGAGAGAAGAAATCTCATATTTCACTCTATAGTTTCTTAGGGGAAAAAAATTGGCATTAAATATTGCTCTCTAGCTGATTTTATTGCTTCCATTGCCTTCTACTCTTTCCTATTCTTTCTTTGACAAGTGTGAAACAAAAGTCAGACTGAGTTTTAGAAGCAAATCAAGCATGTCTGGCTCAGTTGCCAAATTCTAATGTACATAGCCACTCAGTAACTAAAGCTCTTGTTGGTAGGCAGTGGTCTGAACTCTTCCCTCAGAACTTCATGGAGCCCTAATGTCAAATCATTACCTACTGCATCTGTGGAGATCAGTGCTGGGGCTGCCCCAGTGGTTTCAGGGTGGGTGTTAGTGGTTTTCTGAGAGTAAATATCAGAATAAGGTGAAATGTCTGCTTAAAGTTACCACTCTGAACCAGCTGTTTCGTCACTTAATACCTGAACCATGTATATTTGCAGTACTCTGGAAATACTGAAAAGCATAAAACTATAAGTGAAGGGTTAAATTAGGAAACAGTGTATTATTTTGTGTGCTGTACTAGGTAGATTTATCTCTTTATCATTTTGATCTCTTTCCAAGAGGAAGTGGAAACTGAGCAAAGAAAGATTAATGGTCACCAGGCAGGGAGGCAGTGATTGGAGTGATGTTGCATGTGTTACCTTGGTCCCAATTATTTCATTCAATAGCAGGATTTAGTTATATACTTGCATTTTGGAGACGTTTTCAATTTGTCATTGTTGTAACAAGGTGAAAGTTGCTCATTTAGATCAACCCAAATCTTCTTTATTTGGATAATTCTGCTTCCTGTTTAATTTCCAAAGACAAAGCAGAGGTTGTCTTTGAGGATGATATGAGTTGCACCCGGTGATTTTGCATTATTATGGTTTCTACCACAGGTGAAGAGAAAGCCAGGGTAGGGGTGTGTAGATCTTGGCTTCATTAAGTTGCCTTACCTGGGAGCTCTGATTATCATGATTTTGATTTTAATTGTGGCTATTTGCTGCACAGTCCAGTTGCTTCACAGTTTGCTGTTAGTCTTTCTGCCCTCTTCTCACAGAGGATGTTAAGGGCTGAAAAATGGGATTTTGTCACCATTCATTAAAATCCTCATCCTATCCTTCACCTTCTTTAAAAACATGCTTTTCCTTAAGTCTCCTGGTTGTAAGAAAATCACTACTAAACCAATGCCTGCACTAGATTATTTCATTAGTGCTACTGGATACTGCTACTTCTTAGCTTAGCAGCCTCCTCTTTTACTGAATCTGGTCAAGCTATTTCCTTCCAAAACATGGAGAACATATATCTGCTCTGTGCTTGGAGATGTAAGCTGGTTTCCTCAAATAATTGAGAGCTATATGTTTGATAAGTAATTGCTGACACACCCCCTTCTTAATTGTTGATTTGTCTTCTGGCTTTGGCAGCTCTGGAAACCTTGTAACTCTGTTCTGCTCTCTTGTTCAGGATCAGAGTTAAATTTAAAAACATGACATATGAATAATCTTTCTGCTTAAAATGAAATACTTTACCTCACATGGCTGCTAACCAGCCTCAGAAAGTAACAAACACAATGCTACCCGTCTGTTTCAAAAATCACATGCTAATCTGGAAATTTGGTCCCACTGGGTGAAGATCAAATGAACAATATTATCCTTCTGCACTCAGCCACACGTGCCCTGTGTACACAATCCAGAGGGAAGGTGTAAATAGGCAGTGTTTGAGATCTATGAATTGTTAGCTTATTTTGCCAAGCAGGCTGATGTGCTCAGGGTATAAACAGATCAGTCTCTACTTGATCCTCTGCACCTCATGCTTTTTGACATCACCATAAATCCATATTGTATTTTTATGGAAGCTGTAGAAAAGAAGTGGCACAGCTTTGGCAGCTTGGCACAATTTTGTTTTGCTTTGACTGTAATATTCTATTTTTTTCCTATGCTGCTGTAGTTCTGGGGCTCCTTTTATCATTTTGGTATTTAAGCCACTCTTGCATATATGTTCTTTTTGTTAAAGCATCAGTTGTCTTTTTATTTACCTGTGAAGGAGAAAATGACTGTTACCATGTATGTTTGATTCTGCTACAGGGTCTCTCTCAAGTCTTGTCACCACAGAATGTGGGAAAAGCCCTCATAATAAAAGTCATCTTTAAATTCCATGGGTTTTCCTAGCAAGTACTCATGCTATAAAACTGTTACAGAAAGAGTTTAGTTTTTGTAGTTTTCTGTCTTAATGTATCCTTCAGGAAAAGAGTATCTCCACATCTCTTAATGGTGTGATAGCTTTCAAATGTGTTGTTGTCTGAACCCTTGATTAAACAAAATGGTGCTGATTGCAGCAGGGTGGCTGAACGTGGACAGAAGTGGCTATTGCAGCCTGCTCACTAAGAAGTCATTTATCAAAGTTTTATCTGATTTCAGAGGCATTAGGTTTATCAGTCACAGTTTATAAATGGCATGTCATCAGCATCAAACCAGAGCAATGCCTTGCTCAAGTGCTGCTGTAGAGCAAGTGTAAACATCCCCTGCAGATGCACTGTGTCCTCACACTAGGAGCTGTGTCATGCACCACATTGCAACCTTTAGCTTTTTGCTTAGCTCTGGAATTGCTTGGATGTTGTTGTGTTGGTGATCAGAGTTTGATTTCTCCTTCTCATCCAAGCCAAAAACATTAACGGTTGAACTCTTGATGAGGAAAGCAAAGGCTTTTGGTGCAATTTGTAGAAATATGCAGTGGAATGTGTCGAAATGGACAACTGGTAAAGTTGTAGATGTTGGATCCAGCAGGTGATGAAACCATTTGACATTCAAAATGGAGGGAGTTTTATTAAACCTATGCATCCATTTGAGCCTAAATTACCCTTGGTGTTCTTTGCACCAGCCTAGGGAGAAAAAGTGCTGAACCCCAGCTAGACAGACACCCTGACTGCTCACTTGGTTCCTGGGGTATATTCTAAAATTTTCAGCACTCAATTCTGTGTTTGCAAACTTAAGCTCCAAATTGTTTATTAATGGTGAGAAGATTGTTTCAGACCCTTGAAAGCATATACAACTTCTTTAAGTGATTGCAAAGGTAAATCTTATTGTCTGGGGAAATGACTTCTGCACAGCTATTTCTTTTATTGCTGTGCTGAATGTGAAGGCATTACTCACTTTAATAAATCCTACTGTATCTCTCAGTCTGTGTAGGCTGATATAAATATCTCCAGTTATGTCATATTACCACCTTTGTACAGCTAATGTTACATTCTTGATGACTGGTGGCTGATAAATGCAAAACCTCATTTGGTTTGTGAGTGATTGAATGCTAACACTGTTTAGATTTCTTAATATACTTGTATTAGCATGAATAAGTAATGAGCATGCCAGGCTTTTTTGAATATTTGATTGTATCTTTATAATGGATTTGTGTCTCTCTCTTTGTGCTAATGTCATTGTAACTTTGTTGGTGTCATAACTCCAAACCCCAGCAATCGATCTTTATCAGAATATCTTAAGTCAATTACCCTCTCATGGCCAAATTACTGTGTCATAATACTTTTCTTATAAAAGTATTCTGCATATTGCATTTAGGATACAAATAGGTACTAATTCCATCTGCAGTATATTCCTCATTTCCCCACTGTGTCTCCTGTGAGTGTTTCAACCTGTCCTGTCTCTAGAAGCACATATGTGCATGCATGAAACATTAAAGCTTCTCCTACTTCTACTCTTTATTAATAGACTGCCTGACCCTCACTACTCAAATTCAGCCATCTCTCATGTGCCCTCGACTTCTGCTGCTTCTAAAGGAATTAAGCCCTAATGTTTGCTGTTTCTTGGAAATCATAATCCATCATTTTGGATAGTGACTATTGTAGAGAGAAAATATTAGTTTGCCAGAGACTTCTAGTTATTCCATTATCCTAAAAAAGACTTGCACCTCCAGTGTAGTGGATTTTCTTTCATCATCTTCTGTCCTGTTTGCTGACTGACACATTAAACAAGTAAAAGAATTGGAAGAAAGGTTATTTTGTTAGCTTATTAGTGCTTCCCAAATATATATTGCTATTTCTATGAAAACATACATCAAGAGAAGACTGCTGGACCAGTGATTCTGGCATGGACCAGGGATTATCTGGGCATGAACAGTTCTGTCTCAGTGCTTCTGAATTTATGCTTCTGTTCTGAGGTCCCAAACAGTATTTTTGGTCATGGAAAACTCAGGACCTGTTCTGTGCACTTTGGTTCATGACAGACTTAAAACACTGCTGCTTCATGTCAGGTGTTGGATCCATACTTCCACTGTTAATATAGTACAGTATAGATAGTATAGTAACTATTTCCCTCATTCAGCAGCTCTGTTTGACCCAGCTGCTGCATTTAATTACTGGGTTGTATCTGCAGAACCAGTGTGAGCTAGAATATGGGACTACCAGAGGAGGATCTGCCCCTGCTCTTTCCTTTAAAATCAGCAAGCCAAAATGCTTCCCATTTTTAACGATATATTAGTCAAAATACACTAATAATAATGTAAAGCAAACTAACTCTGTAACAAGGCACAAACAGAAATGCTGAATGAGGGAAATCCTCCACAAAATGGGATTAAAATAAATTACACCTGCTTGCCAGAGGCTGGAAAAGAGATAGTCCCTCCTATTTTGCTTTTTAGTCCATTAGCTTAGTGGTTTCTGGAATAAACCAAACTTCAGTGTCTCTCTGATTTCTAGAAAATTTCTTTTTACTCAACTCCTCAGGTTGGATCCGTGATGTTGCCAGACACTTTCTTTTTTCCTGGAAATTTCCAGTCTGGCTTCTGCTGTAATCTGTCCCCAGTGTCCTGTTCTGGCTGTTGCTCCCGTGGGCTAGCAGGGCTGGAGCTCAGCTCTCCAAGGGCAGGACAAGTCCCTGCCTTGCTTCTGCACGGGGCTCAGTCTGGGCACATAAAGCTTTGGAACAGGGCAGTCACACAGCCTTCCTCTGCCACCCACCCACAGAACATCCCAAACCAGCTGTTTGCAGTAACTGAGAGGAAACACATCCGATTCTTCTCTTTGTCACAAACTGCCACCTTTCAGGACGGGCACAGCATCTTGGTCTGCCTTGTATCTCGAAAAAAGGATATAGGAGGTTAATAACAGTGAATTTAATATTTTATGTGATGTAATGCAGGAGAATGTTGTGATTAACAAATGAGAACCTGAGAAAATGGCCTTCATGCCCCAAAATTTTGTCCATCTTCACTGAAGAGAGTAAAAATGCTTCCTGGGATTTTCCTCCTTATATTCCAGGAATAAGTTATGGTCCATTCTTGCTGGGAGAAGTCCATGAAGGTACATCTCTGTTTTCCTGCAGACTTAAAAGATGTGCTATCAAGGTGTGCCAAGGTAAGCCCATGGGACTGTTACAAAAAGCCATAATGAAAATATCTAGAAACACCTCAGACTTTCACAGGCTTCTCAGTGATTAATCCAAAGATGGAACTTCAGAAAAAAAAGGTGAGCCTTCCTTGCCTGGTTTATTTATTTATTTATTTTTAAACTCTCACTCCATCTTCCCTTCAGCTTGCAGCCTGTATTCCCTGCTTGCATTCCCACTCTGCATTCCTTCTTGCACACCATTTGTTCAGGCCTGTTTCCCATGAGTTTTTATTCCATGTACTTATGTCCCATGTTTCATACACAAGCAGCATGGCCTCTGGATCAGCAACAGCTCACATGGAGTTTTACAGATCTTGTCCTATTAGAACAAGTCATATATTTTGTATTTTGTACTTTATAGAGTTATGTGGGAGAATCAGAAGGGTCACATCTCCCTCTGTTTTTCCACAGAAGAAAATGAATGTGGTATAGTTCATATTGATGCCAAGTACATAATCATATTTCCCTCCTACTTAGGAAACCTTAGCCTCAGAATTTTATGGTAGATGAGCAGATGCATTGCATGGGATGTTTTCCAGGTTCCTTTTAAAAAATCTGAGTCACTCAGCGTTTGCCATGCAAAGTCCTTTAGTCTGTGACAATGTCTCTGGGCCATTTGAATGTGCACCAGGAAACATGCTGAGCAAATTACTAGATTGAATAGCAAATCTTAAGTAAAGTTTGTCATTCAAGTTAACAAAATGACAAGAGTGCCAAAAGAAAAAAAAAATATGTAAAAGGTCTTTGTTTGTACCCACTTTTGAAAAAATCTTTGCACTTTTGCTTCCTGGAACATGCCCAGCCCTGCCCTATGTGGTGGCATCGTGGGGACCAGCTCTGGTCATTTGAGTGTCTCATAAACCTGCTCCTTTGAAAGAGTGACAAATGAAATTGAGCTATTAGAGAGTTTCAGAGCATTCCTCATTGGTCAAAATTTCAGTATCACTACAACTTTTCTGCAATGCTTTGTATTTGCTGTGTTGAGCATCTCTCCGTTATGCAGGATGGATTTTGAGGATCTCTTTCTATGTACCTTCCTTTTCTAAGTACTGTGCAAAGAGACATCACTGGGTGTTGTTCAGGCATTCAGGGTCAGCCCTAAGGCCCTCATCTTTGAGGAATTATGTTGCAAGGAATTATGTCCTGAGGTTTACTTTTTTTTGACTCTTCTCTCCTTACTACAGTTTACCTTGCAAATACTTTGCCATGACTGATGATTTCAGTGTTGGTAATCTCATGTTCTATTAATTCTCTGAAGATTTCAGTGAAGTTCTCTCTAGTGAAAAATAATTCATTCTGTTAACTTTAGGGAAAGAATTTCAGAACACTTTGTAAGAACATGTTTCTGGTGAACTGTGTTTGTAAGAATTTTGGGAGTAAAACATTATTGAGAATGGTGCATGGCTTTAAATAGCATGATAAGCTTACAGATCACAAGAAGACTTATGAAATCAAGAGTTTTACAGTGTCCATATACCTATAACTGTCCTTGCACATCTGTTTTGTATTTTTGTATTTTCCCAGCACTTTCTGAGCCACAATTCCAATTGTGGTTTTATTAAATGAAGTAGAAGGAGATTGCTCTAGGTGCAGGTGAAAGCAACATCTGGCTTGCTAATGTTATGATTGTCAGAGAATAAAGACAGCTTTTCTCTCTGATTGTAATGTTATGCCTCTTGTCTTGCTAAAATGAAGAAAAAGAGAAAAAAAGTATTTTCTTTGAGGTGGTTTGTCTATGAAAGGGCTTTATGACCTCATAGAAATTATTTTTGAATGCCTTCTTGAATGCTAGTAACCTAAAGATACAAACTTCAGCAATAGGAAAGAAAACCCACTTTCTTAAGAAATTGATAGCATTTAATTTTATTTGAATGCTTTTCTTCAGTGGAAGATTGAAAGTGGCATTTTTCAAAAGGAGGCTTGACAGTGGTCAGCAGCTGGAGCAGGAGGAGCTGCTGTGCCTGGTAAAGCTCAGCCCAGAACCCTGTGCTCACTGCTGCACCTCAGCCTGGCTCAGAGCACCCACACTGCAGTCACACAGACAGAGCTCTTTCTTACTCTTTGAGGATTTATCTTTAGTGTTTGGTTTTATTCTGATTCCCATCTGATGAGGGAAAGTGCTACCTGCTCTTCTAGACAATCCTTCCTGTGACAATCTGTGTGGGAGAGTTACAGGCCTTGAGAACAAGACCCAGGTGGCTGAGGGATTATGAACTTGGAGCTAGGTAGTCCTGGATTCCTGGCTCTGCAGCAGCCCACTTTGTGAGCTTTCATGGAATTCCCAGCCCAGATATAATCTAGAAATCATATGCTCTTTTGTTGGATACCTTCTAATTTCTCTTTCTTTAATAAACTGTGTTATTCTTGTCAAGATTTTTGAGAACTGTCAAGACACTGTATTTCCCTCTGTTGAAAAACTTTGTTTAATTTAGTTGTATGAGATGTGTTAAGTTGGAAATTTAGTGTCTGTTTTCCTCAGGAGTTTATGGGTTTATATGTTGTAAGCTTTTCTGGGTGAGCAAGAATTTTTTGTTAAGTTTCTTGGTAGAGTGGTTTCTCCTAGGTTTCCTGGTTGAAAATTCCTTCTCCTTTTGATTGCTGAAAGACTGTTATCAGCTCTTTTTTTCCTCCCATGATTTAAAAGCAAGTTAGGGGAAGTTAATTAACAGTCTGTCCTTTTCCATATTTTAAGGGTTTTAAAATATATTTAGCTCCTGGAAGAAGTTTGTATTAAAATAGAATATTGCATGGAAAAGCCACCTACAGATATTAGTTCTCTGGTAAAAGACACAATAAAGGAGACAGTGACTTTGTCTTTCTTGATGGGAATATATACTAGACATTTCCATGGTGATTAGTGTTTTATAAATGTCAGAGATAAATGGTCACAAGGAACTGCTGTAAACAGTAATAACTGTTGAAATAAAGGCTTAAAAATTTCTCCCAGTTTCCCCTTGTGATTCACTCCCTGTGAAACTGCAACTTGTGGACCTACCTGACCAACCTAAAGAGCTCATCTATGCTATCAATACATTTATATATTATAATGTTGACATCATTCATTATCAACATGTACTCTCCCTTTGTGAGAGAAGGTCAGAATTAGAGCACAGGTCATGGAAGTGGTAAATGCCCCCTCCAGTCTGTGGATCCCTGCTGGATGCAGAGCCTGTCTCTGTCACTGGAGAGGCACTGCTGGTGTCAGCCGGCAGGTCACCAGTGAGAGCAGAGCTGCAATGATGATGGTGGTGGCACCATTGTGTAATGTGAAGCCTTTGTATTGTGTATTATAAGCCCCAAACTGTATAAAATTGTCCAGATCCCAGACTGAATGTCATACCCAGGCATTTTTTGTGTTTGTACCTGGGAGTCTGTGGTGCTTGGGAAGGGAAGGTGGTGCCAGTCTGGCACTTTCTCTCCTAAAGAGGTGTAAATGGAGCCAGTCTCTGTTTACTGCTAAGAAAGTGCTTCTATGCACAAATTGCATTTATTACAATAAATGCACAGTTCCAGGGTGAGGCTTTTCAAGAGAATAATTTCTCATTAAGAGGATGAACTTAACTCATACAAAGTTAGTTGGAAACAAGCACCTTGATTTCCAGTCAAAATCAACATTGGTAAAATCTGTGATTAACATTTATCTTATTTATTCCAGAGTGGTATCTTTTCCTAATTTGCCATGGTCAAGCATCTGAATCCTATTTATTTCTCCTATGATGGTAGTTTGATATTCAAATTCAGAAAGAAGTGTCTTTGTGAGTCCAGGATTTCCAGGATATCAGAGCCTCTTCCTGGTCTCACCACAGTGTGTGGGAATGCTTTGCCAGCTATTTAAACATCCTATAAATGAAGAAAACACTTGTAACTTCAGGGTTCTCATGTTCTGAACTCTTATTTCATCTTGTCTGAAGCAGAAACAGTAACATGAATATTCTACTTATTTAGTCTTTTTTTCTCTGCTGTGTTTAATTTTGTTCCACTTATTGTGGACACCAGAGGACTTGCAAGTGAGTTCAAAATGCCATTCTATATGATTTAATCCCTCTGGTAGTTACTGGGTTTGAGTGCCTGTAACAAACCAATTGCTCTTAGTTGTTTCCCCTCATTATTAGATGTTTGATGGGATGACTTAGAAGCTTGTAAGCTTGAGGTTTTGAGGCAACAGTAACGAAAATAAAAATTACCTCATCCTTTTGATTGTTATGTGCTCTGCATTAATTCATACAATGGATTTTTTTATACCAAAGTTTTCTTAAGATATGACAAGTGATTATTTCTTTAAGTATGTACTCTATCCATTATTAAATTGATTATTCAAATCTCATTTAAAACAAGAGGCCAGATGGCAATATTCCAGTATTTGTTGCTACTAGCAACCAAAAAGCCCAAACTGAATGATTTTCCATTTTTCACTGTGGATGAAGGAATCTCTTCATTTTACATGGAATAAAAAGAAGCTACAGCTCACCAATTATGAAACCAGATTGTTATACTAATACTTTTAAAAAATCATTCACTGACATTCTGTTACACTTGATGACCTCCTGATGTATGTGATCTAATTCTAGGTTTGTTAACTTTGTTACCAATTATAATTTTTAGTTAGAATAATATTGTCAGGAAAGGAAGGTTTTTTTCTTTTTTGTTATCTTGCTCAGATTATGAGACTCTAATTAATGAGATTATGGATATTCTAAGAAAGTATAAGAAAAAATAATATTAAGAAGGGTGCAGAAGATAATTTACCTGTAAGCTGGTACCTATGATTCAAGTAAAATAAATTTATTTTGAGAGTAAACTTTAATGTGATATAAAAATGTCCTTCAAAAAATAACTGGGGAATGAATGATTGATGTCTTCAGAAGTATCTGTGGTTTAAAAAATGGGGACTGAGACAATATCCAGAACTTACTCAATGTCTCACTTGCTAGCATTTAGGAGTCCCAGAGCTGACCACTTTGGCTAATTAGCCAAAAAATGACAGTGAGGCAGGGACTCTGGGTCTCCTCCTTAATGGGGACTTGCTGTGTGATGGCAAAACATGAAGTCAGCCTAACTCATTAATTGGTATCAGACAAGAGATAATGACAATAATAAAGACAAATATGCAGAAGCAACTTTTTAATTTTCATAGAAGGGACTGTTTTGCATACAACTAATTTCTTTATATGCACTTATAAGAGTCTAAACAGAATTGCTGCATTTGTGAACCTTGTCACTGCAGATGTGAAAGCAGGGTATTTTAATAATACCCTCTTGAAGCTCTATTTTGGCCATAGAATTAAATGGTCTTGAGGTGCATTTATTTTGCTACTTCGTGCATGTTCTTGATTCCCTGTGAAATCAGTAGTAAAATTCCCAGTAAGATTTTTGGCCAATAGCCTATATTTCTTCAAAACTTTAGACACTATATACTTCATACAAGTAATAGATATACTCTGTACAAATTATATTTAGTGTTATTTATTAAATATAATTTGACCTTTTTCTCACTCTGAGTAGGAGATGAGAAGAGGAATCCTAAATGGCTGATGAGAGATTGCTTAATGTGCTATCAGGAAGATCTGAGAGGTTGTAGTAAACAGTGTAGCACGAGAAAGAGAAAGGAGAGACAAATATAAAAGTGCCCTTTTGTTATTTATTGAATTTAGCGAGAGATTTTAGTAAGTTAAAAATTCTCACAAATAACTTTGGAAATAAAATGCCTTCTCAATAGTAAACATGCTCAGCCCCATAAACCAGGGACTGTTTATACTCTGGTAATTTCAAGAAACAAATATTATCTTATAAATGCAGTGATGGCAAAATGTGCTAGCATACATGTTAAGTTTCTAATCAAACATCGCAAAAATTCATTAATCAGTATTTCATAGTTCATTACAGTCTGACTAATTTTGAAATCCTTCATGTAAATTGATTAAATGTCTTCAGTATTCAGATAAATGGGCTTTTGTTTTAAACAACCTTTACTGTGAAGTCCATATTTCTCCAGGATTGAGTTCTGGTAACATTTGACTGTCATGTCTGACATACTAGACAGTTGCCATTTCACCCCTTCTCCTTCCTCTTCTCTCTGTTCCAAATATCTCATTGAGCAATTGTGAGAAAAATATTCTTAAATCTTCTTTAGACATACCAGGTCATGGGTAGAAAGTGCTCCATCTTCTGCTGTCATCAGTCACCAAAGCCTTTTTTTTTTTCCTTTTTATTAATACAACTTTGCTTGTATTTGAAGGAACTGCTTTGCTGCAAAAACTGCAGACGTGAACACCTCGGGTTGGTGATCAAGCCTTGTTTTACACAAGAGAATACGTGTGAAAAGTACTCTGGGGACAGGAGCTCAGCTGCTGCACTCAGATCTGTGTGCACAGCCACGTACCCAAGGGAATTGTCCATCCCTGTGTCCCCAGCCCCAGCAGCCACTGCCAAATTCCAGCGCCCAGGCAGACAGGCACAGGTTGGTGTCTCCCAGACCAAGGAAGGAGGAAAGGCTCTGCTTCCACTGAGCACTGCTAGGGCTCAGATTTTACAGCTTTATGGGAGACTGTGATGGGAGATTAATGGAGCTACTACAGCACATAGTGCTTTTTATTAGAGAGACCCCATTCCTTCTGTGTAAACATCCAGCAGCTCGTCTGCATGGCAAGTGCAGAGAACAGTCTCACACAGTCTTCTGCAAAATAAATCCTCCTGAAAGCAAAGTGCTGGCTGCAAAAGTAATGGCTATGTTCTTGTTTGCTTTACTGGACAATTGAAAACTTTCTACTGTGAATTTTCAAGTGGCTTTTCAAAAGTGTTCATCACAGTTTAATTATTTCAGAGCTCGTACAGAATGAATGTGAGGGTAGCCAGTATGTATTAAACCCTCAAGTCAAAATCTGACTCCCAGGAGCAGTGCTGTTTAGCAGAGCCTTTTTGAGATAAAATGGGTGTTGAGTTCTTATTCTTATGAACAGCCTTGGTTGTTTCTTGGAACTTGTACTATAAGAACCGCAGAACAAAGCCCAGTAGACATGAGCCATCTCACAGATGGATCTGCCTTCCTCCTAATCAGTGTAATTAAAAGTGTAAAGGTTGGATTCAACTGAAGGAACTGGGAGGAGTTCAAGGGGATTTAATGATAATCTTTGACCAAGCTATTAAATGGAGACTTTCAGAGGGGTTAAGTACTTGCCTGAAATCCCGTGGAATATCTGAGCTGAGATGCTCACTCTTGCCTCTTGCTGGATTTTAGTGTACAGCTGATACCAAGAGCTGTCAGAGAATTCATGGGCATTTTGACCATAATGTGCAGGGAGAGAAAGGCATTCTTCTCTTTTTCAAACTTCTCTTTCTGCAGACTCTTCGATCCTAATAGTAAAATTTCATCTGTTTCCTGTCATGTCAATCTAGAGGGGAAAAAAGGGAAAAATCTGGAAAAGAACTATTTCAAGTAAATTGTTTTATACTTAGCAGATCTCAAATTACATTTATTTCTTCAATGCTATTCATAGGAAGCATTTTATTTAGCAAATTAATAAATCTTTCCGAAGTCACTTCATATGATAATTGTATACCAGTTTGGTGGTTTCTGGAGTAAGTTCTTCTTTAAGGTTTGCAAGTCTTATTTCCACTGGTATTTTTTTTTTAATCTTCAAGCAGCAGCCTGATCAGTAACTGTGCAATAGTATGAGCTCCAGCCTCATTTCCTTTAGCAATTTCATAGCAGGTGCCTTCAGTAAAGATGTATCTACAAGTGTAAGGTGAGCAGAATATAGAGAATACACCTTTGAGTTATCTGGGAGAGATACCAACATGTATGAGAGAAAAAAATGTTGAAGAAATATGTACTTTTACCTAGCTTTTATGAACATGAAGTTTTGAAAAAATTTAACTCTCATTTCAGTAAGATTTGTGTCTTTCATAAATCATATTTACATATATTTTATGGAAAAATAGCTTTCCTTACTGCTTCTCTAATAAAAGTCTTTACAAATTGGCTCCCCAATAAATTAAAAGTACCTGGCCACATCTGTTTTGAAAGTCATAAAGGGGAATTAAGTGCCCAGCTCCTATTAACTTTTGATGACGCCTGAGAAAGTCTGCCAGAAGATTTCTACAGAACTAGTAGTTGAGAGCGTATTTTGATTTTAGGAGCAAGTATTTTTCTATGTTACACTCTTTTTGTCTTGAGAAGGATCTTTATTTGGTGATGTGCCCATGCTTGACGCTGTGGTGTTTATTCATGTTGGCATTCAAAACTGGTGGGTGCTTTCCTTTTCCCAGTGCTGGCTTTGCCCTGAGAGGTGGCTGCAGAGAGATGTTCTTTCTGCTTGTCTGGTGTGCCTTTGAAGAAATATCCAACACCCCCAGATTAGTGATTTTATTTACTTTGACTGTAAATATGCTTGTTTCAGATCACAATATATCTGTTATTGCTTACTAGTGTGTTTTCACATTTAGCTACATATTCCATGGGCCAGCCTCTCCTACCAGAGTGAGATGGAGAAATCAGCCTTGGGAAAAGGAAAGAAAAGGTCTGGGAAGGGTGGTGCTTGGAAGTGTTTCTTGCATGCCATGAATTCCCAGTTTCTTATCTGGTTTGTAGTGGAGCCAGGCAGTGTTATCAAAAAAGAGGAGGAAGAGTTTTGGGCAAGTCTGTAGTAGAAGATGGCACCCTGGTTTCTCCCAGGTGTGTAAAACTGGAAAAGCCATCCCAGTTAGAATATTCAGGGGAGTTAACTGTTTGCTTTAGGAAATAAAGCAAAAAAACCTATAAAAATCATGAATGTTTTGTTTCTCTCCTCTGCTGCTGAATTTTCCACCCCACAGTCCCATGTCTTAACATCACTGTCTCCTGGTATAAATTGTGTCATTCTGCTGCAGGGAAAGGATGGGAAAGCACCAGGCCAGAGTCCCTCGTGTTCTGGACCAGGTCTGACCAAACCCAGCTCTGCAATCTCAGAGGTTTCAGGTTTTTCATGACTCCCCCAACATCAGCCGAATCCTTTACCCTTGGTGATGGCAGCAGCTGCTGGAAATGTGGCCACAGTAGAAATAAAATTGCTGTAGTTCTGTAGGCAATGAGGTAAAAATGAGCAATCATGGCCTAAAACAATCTACAGACTTGGGGAGTAAAATATTCCAAATGGTTTAATTAAGTCCTTGTGCAGCTGAATGGTTGATCCAGAGATGAGTGTCTAAAAAAGGTTTATTTTCCTGGATTAAAAACTGTGAAGTAAAAGAAAATAAAAAATGGAGGTTTGCCTATAATTAAATTTTTTTCATGTATGCTGAGAGTATTTTTCCTCCTCAGACTTTAAACCTATTAAACTGAAAAGCAAAGTAAACTACTGAAATCTGTATATGTGCAGTACCCAATAGTTTTATTTGAACTAATTTGCTTTGGAAATGAAAGTAAGCCATATGAAGTTTTTCAAATAAAATCAAGAGAAATTTTGCAATCTAATGGTGATGTAAGTACTTTTTGTTCTCATTTAGACTGGCAAATTTGAGCCAGATTAGGTAGGAGGACCTGCATATTTAATAAAACATTTCACAAAAAATTAGAGAAAGTGTCATTTTATCAAAACTAAAAAAATTGCTTTCTGAAAATATTGTCAATACACTAATAAGAATTATTTTAAAATGTTTGGCTAGACTTTGAATCTAAGCAGCTAACATTCGACAAGGGCTATGTAAATCCAACTTGAGTTTCCATTATTAACCATTTATCTTAAAATAGATGAATCCACAGACACTGGAATCATACACTGATAATTTAATATAAATGTATTAGACTTGCTAATAATATTCTGCCAAGGACTGTTTTAAGCCTCTGAAAAAAAAATAAAAGAAAGTACAGACTAATTCATAGTAATAAAATAATTTTAGACAGCATCTTAGTTTGGGGAAATATTTTTTCTGTTGTAGATTTTCAAAAGATAAAAATATTTTTAAGTGTTCTCCTTATGCTTCTATTGTATTTTTACTTTATTGCTGGTGATTTCTACTTTTGACTAGCTAATGGGAATGTATTTTTTCTCTGTATTGCTATTACCTCTTCCTGCTACTTTCCAGGTCACTAATTTTTCTGCTTAGAGTTCATTCTGCTTAGACCGATATGCTGTCTTTTTTAATGAGGTTATTTCTGGGTTATTAGCCTTCCTGTTATATGATACCTTATGTGAAAGATCTAATTGATGTAAATCAAACATAGCTTGCAGAAAAAAAATCAAAATGATCCTTTAGATATTTTTTAGCTTCATATGTATCTCAGAAATTTTGTATTTAAAGCTACTTTTTAGACAAGAGGGTTATATGTGGCAAATAACATGAATAAATCTTTTTTTATTCATACATTAACAGGTTCAAAGAAGTGGAAATTGAAGAAATGCATTGGCATTTTGGTTTGCTGAATAAGCTTTAGATGGAAATTGCACTGAAAAGTATTTAGTGGGAGGGGTTTAATTGTACAGTTCAATAACCTCAGTAGCATTTTTTTATTAAAGCATTCTTACATAAGCCGTTAAGCTTTAGGTTAATTTTTACTGTTATGTTCTGGTTTCATTTAAAAACAGAGTTTGGAAATGCAACTAAGACTCTGCTATACCTTGTTAACACTTTTAAGTGGATTACATGTATGCTGCCTTTTATAATTATTTTTGATGCAAATTTTGCAGTCAAGAGGATTGTGTTGTTATTTTACAGGAGTTAGCAGCTTGTTGTTTGCTTGTGGCAATCCATAGTGCCAAAGGGAGCTCTGTGTGTTTTGTATGAGCATTATAACTATATAGGAAAGTACAATGTGATTTATTCTTTCTCACATTGGCTTTCCCCTCCTTTGCAATCTGATGATTTTTGCCTCAACTGAAATGTCCTAGTTTAGAGATACGTGAGTGACTTTTATGTATGTACTGTTTTATATTCTTCTATAGTACCTGTGCATGTTTTACATAATATACACACAAAAGACATGTTGTTTCTTGCAAAATATCTGGCACAATATAGCCCAATTTATCTAGATATGAATGTGTAGATTTGTATTGTGCTGGATTTTAAAGTTTTCTTGTCTGCTGTCAAGGTTTCTGTTTATTTTTTACTTTGCCAGTGGTTTAGGGTTGGATTATATAGCAGTGTCAACCTCTGCTGCCACACCTTAGTTCTATTTAATGCATATACAAAATTGTTTTTCATGCAGAAAACTGGGACAAAATCCCATTTTGATCAGCTTTACAGTTCTGTAATGAGAGGCAGTCTCTAATAAAAAAAAAGCCTTTCAAGCTAATAGGACACATTTTGTTTTGCTTTTGCTCAGAGCTAGCAAGCTACCAATCCTTAGAATTATTTTATTTCCCAAGATCTTGGAAAATTCCTGGTTTGGTGGAATGCAAACACACACAAAAAAATATTGGAATCTTTGCTAAAACCTGTGCTGATATTTTGAGCCCGCTTAGAGTCAATGAAGTATTTTATTGGAGTGTGAATGGCGTGTTCTTCAAACTAATTAGATTTATTTAATTTACTTTGTGTTTTCACACAAAAATTCCTGGTGAGTTTTTGATGAACAGTAGATTGTGTGAGAAATTTTAGTGAATAAAAATATACATAACAGAAAATGACGTCAGCAACAATTTAATATTTACTTTCTTGTTTCCAGTGAATACAGAAGAAATCACAACAGTTCAAGTAAAGACATTTCCCTGCTGAAGGTGAGTTATGTGAAATGGTGATAATAATGTCAGCTGATTTCCAAGAAGGCAGAGTTTTGTGGTTGTCAAACCAGACGTGTTTTGGCAAGCAGAGTTAGATGAGGTAGGTTCTAATATAGTTACTTCCAGCCACCATTTGGATGTTGCAGGTTTAAATTACTGGCATTACTTTCACTGACATACTTTTCCCAAAAGTTGCTGCATGGTTCATGAAATTTGAAAGTATTGACATTTTTGTTGTTTAATTTGAAATAAGGAAGTCAAAAGACATAGCAAAAGATCTTGACAAAACTGCATTTGATGAATAAACTGAGATATTACAATTTATTTTCTTCAAGCATGTGAAAAAAGGAGGCAAAAGGCAAAAAATAAAAGTCAAAAAAGAAAAAAGTTGACACCTGGAAGTATCTGGCATTCCCTCTGCAATATAAAGTTAATCCAAACTGACATCTGCTTGGGAAATCTTTTTACAGGTACATCAGATATAAAAAAACTCTTGGGAAAGGTATTGGACAGTGGCATTGTCTGGCATGTCAGACAGGTGGATTTGTGTTTCTAAAGCTACAGAAAAATTCCTACAATGAGTGAAGGCGAGTGAAGTTGTGAGCATTCTGGAAGGTTCTTTCTGCAGCCTCTCGCTGCTCTGTGGTGCTGTGACTGCCAGAAGCTCCTTTACAAAGTCCATTTATGTTGTACCAATTTTGCCTCTTCCACGTCAGCAGCTGCCATGAAGCACCCTCCCTCTTTTCCAGCAGTTGCAGAGGTGCAATGCACTGCTGCTGCATCTTCAAACAGCCCTGGAATCCTCTGGCTCTTGTACCTGGGGTCCTTGCTAAAATATCTGGTGTAGTCTTACATGTTAACCCGAGTGTGAAATTGCTCTGCAGGTTACAGCAGAAGCAGAGAGCCTTTAATCCTGAACGGTATCTCGTGCAGTTCAGCTGTGCCCAGCCCTCAGGAGGGTGCTTTGGACTGCCTCGGGAGCCAGAGAGGCTCAGGGGGCTGGGCTGTGCTGCCCCGGCATGATCTGAGGAGCCTGTGGGAAGCCTGGGAGAGCCTGAACAGAGCTGGCTGTAGCAGTGCCCTCCTCAAGGCTGCATGTGCAGAAATAGGCAGAGATTCCAGAGGCTTGCAGAGACTTTGGTCCTTAAATGTTGCCATAGCAGGTGTCTGTGTGGAAGGTGTTGAGATCCACCAGCATTATGCAGCTGAAACTGCTTTTATTTCTCATTCCTGTCTAGACAGGGCTCCCCACTGAGGAACAAAGCCTTAACTGATGGGTTGCTGGGCAGGGCAGTCCTAGGGCTGAACAGGATCACTTTGGCACTTGGGACACAAATACATCTGCAAGACCTCAAAAAGTGAATCCTTGTAGAACACTGTATGTATATGTGTGTTTTACCTAACATTTAAACTTGCAGGTATATCCTTTGCAATATAACACAGTAAATATTTTCCTTCTTCATTAGGCCTTGTGTTTTACTGCCCACAGCAGCTCAGTTCTGTTTAAATGGGGAGTGCTTGTCAACAGCAATAATGTATGATGGTCTGAAAATAGTTTATTTATCAGGTTCTGTTAATTCTGAAGTTTATTCGATGATCAATTATTTTAAGGATAATATATTGATAACAGAGGAAAATAGGAAGTTTTTATTTATGCCAGCACTCAATTTGCATTCTTTTATATAGTTTCTGGTGCTTGCACATATCTACATGCAGTCACACAACTACTGAGTGCTGGAAGGTCTTTGCATTTCCCAGTGACACAAGACAGGCACTGTAAAACTTCCAAAGCATGTTTCCATCCTTTTCATGTCACAAAGGAGGTGGGTGGCAGACTGTCTCAAACTGGTCTGTTAAGCTCACAACAAGTGTATCTCAATTCATCCTGATAATGCTTGGTGTAGAAAAAAAGTCTGAGGCAGCAAATATTGGTAACTTGTTTGTCAGAAGTTGAACTGAAAACAAATGATGAAGTTTTTAGTGCTTTAAACCTGTATTTGTTTCACTTGTTAGTGGTATTAAATGAATAGTTAGCATCTATGTTAGGATGTTAGGATGATAGTAAGGTTAGTAAGGTTTGCGTAGTATTAATATTTGGGCCAAGTGACATAGATTTATTCACAATATGTGGGGAGAAAAATGGTGATGTGACTTTGTTCTTTCCACACTTTTCTGATCCATGCTGAAGCAGTAATGAGAAAGCAAATGAGTGACTCTTTTTTTCCCATCTGTACTAATTGTTTGAATTCCTTAGATGTTTCATTACCTTGGGTATTGAAGAGGCAGATTGTTCATAATTTAAAGTCTGTTTGCAGGACTTCAGCCCTTTTCACATGTTTGAAGGGATGCCCACTAACCACCACGGTCCTCTGCTGTGGAACATGTATTTTTTCCACATTGTAGGTTTTAAAAGGTTGAATCTTCAAAGGTGATCATGTAGCACTTTTTTGCTTTGTTTTCAAACAGAAAAAATTTACTCCTTTTCATTAATATTCTGGTCCTGGATTAGGGCTCTGGGTTTAAATGACCAGAGGATTTGTGAGGTTCAGGCTGTTGGAGTTTCAATCTTACAGCAGGAGAACAGGTGCGATGATTCAGGAAATGTCATTGATGGTTCACCTTCTGCTAGAAACACTTTCGTCTTTGGGTGATTTAAGTTTCAAATATATTTCTGGACACTTGGAAGGAATCCTCTATTTCAGACTGTTTCCGTTCCTCTCAAGGAAATCTTTATCTTCAAAGTAAGGATGTAATGGTGGGCATGTTTACAAGCTCTTTAAAGAGTGAAAGTGTTGGTACAAATGTCTTGGTTCTTCAGAACTCAGTGGTGAATCCTTTTTGTTTTGCTTGGAGACAAAGGAAAGGAAGTTGCTTACCAAATTTATGGAAGTACTTAAACATGTGCTTTTTCAGGTGTGTGAAATGCTTGGCACTTATGTCCAGGTCTATATCATAATCTAATAAACCTTTAATCCAGAAAAGTCTTTAAACTACTCTTTCTGAGTAATTTAAACTGTTGTACCTGCCTACCTGTAAAAGATGGATAATATTACCATTCACCTGGGAACAATCTTCATTAATAAATTTCAATGGAATTCCATTCAGTCTTTTCATCTGTGCTTGATACAGAATTCTGCAGGTGCAGTCAAAAGTGAAATTGAGAGGGCAGAGGAGGAAAAAAGAATGTCTAACTTCATAGCAGAAGATTTTTCCCTTTAGTTTTTAACATACTGATATATAACTTTGAATGTTCACTCTTCCTACCGCAGCACCAAAACTAGGCATTCAACAGGTTCTTATAACATCACTGTGAATGTTCTTTTTCCTGTGTTGGTAGTAATTAAATGCAATAGAGATCATTCCAATTTGAAAACACAGGCCATGTTTCAGAACTGGGATGGACAGATTTAGAGTATCCATCTTTTTTGTCATTCATATTTCACAAGTATGACCAATTCTGTGAATTCTGCTTCACTTCTGTGATTTATGTACAATTCAACAAAAAAGGAGATAATGGAAAGACCTCATATAACTTTTAGTAATCAAAATAATAGAAATCTAAGCCTCATCTTTTGCTCCTCTGTTTAAAGCAAGATTCAGCAAGCTGAAGGAGTCTTGAAGATCATATGCTTTACATTTGTTCAGTTCCCTAATCAGCAGAAATTACAATGTGAAGAACACTTAATTTTCTGGCCTGTGAAATTGTTTACTTTATAATGCATTTTATTTCAGGGGTGCATATCCTTCTCCAGTCAGATAGCACCTCTGTGCCAAATGAGTGGCCATGGGAGCCCCAGGTATCCTGCCCCGTTCACAAAGTGTGTGTTGTGCCTGTCCTGGCAGTCAGCCCTGTGGGAACCTCCAGGAGAAAAAGCCAGGAGCAATCTGGAATGGCTCACAAATTGTTGTCTGACATGTGGGTTGATTTGCCAGCTAAAATTACCTCAGATTCATGAGGATACCCAGAGAAGTCAGTCTCCCCTTAAAACATGCTGAATTTCATCTCTATGAAAGCTGAAATGAGAAGGGCTTCTAGCACTTTACAGATTTGGTTGGAAGAGGCCAAAGGTGCAGTGGTCAGTGCCTTGTCAAAGATGGGCAGAGGTAGTTGTAGAAGCCTTGCTTTTTTAAGGAAGGAGTTTTCTGCCTTGGTGAGTTTAGGAAGTCGTGAAATATTTCTAAAACTTTAGAAAGAAGTTTCCATTATTCTCATTTTACATCTGATAAAAAAGTGATCACTGTGCCCCCTCCCCACTGTGGATTCTGCTAGAGAGAAGGGACTCATCAGATGAGCCAACTGATGAACATATTTAGTCTTTAAGTGTTTTAGAACTTTAGAATCACCAGCTTTGGGTTCACCTACAGATGATGAAGACTCAGGATAATTATGAGTGTCATGTGAAAGCAGATTCTACTTCCATTGAGTTTATAAGCTTAACAATGTGAATATTTTAATTTTTCTCAATATTTTCTACTGCTTTCTATCGAAGATTCTGAATGGACCAAATTATGCTACATGCCCCATGAATGCCAACTAGTTCTTTATCCACCTACCACTGGAATATTATAGGTCAATTTAGCAAGATCGTTAACAGCAACCATTTTTATTCCCTTTGCTCCTATTTCAAATCCCAGAAGATGAATTCTTATGCAGTCAGTTCAACATGTAGATGACCAATTTATGTTGTAATTCCTAAAACAGTGTGTTTAGAATTTATGCAAGCAATGGCTCACCAGTGCTGAGTATTCTGTTTCCCTTTCTTTACTTGCATGGATTCTGGAAGAAAATAATATTCATTTTGGTTAACCTGTCTTTCAAAGGTAATTAATTTGTTTTCAGAGCATTCAAAAAAATCTAACTAAAAATTACATTTATGTCAGAAGGTTTCCTGGGATCCTGGGTTTTCTTGCTGTTTTGTACTGTGTGTATACTTTTTCAGAATGCTGCAGTTATTCTACCACCATGTAACATGTTCTGCACCTCTTAGAGATATCCTAGGAAAGTCAATTTTACCTACTGCTTTTTTCCAGATTAGATTGGTTTATAAATTGGTCTGGGATGTGAATTTCCTTCTCTAGTGTGGTCTTTCATTAAAAGCTATCTTTACATCATGATAAAACTTTTCTTTAAAAAACAAAATACTTAATTTCATTAATCTGTTTAGCAATACCAATATAATGAGCCATAATATTGATTTTTTTACTTAGGATTTAAAATCTCTATTTCTTTCCACAGAATTAAATGCTTCAAACTGATACTCAACCTCCTTACAGTCCCCTCTTTAATTTAGTTGTTATAATTAGGCATTAACTGGTGTCGGTGGTATAGCCAGTTACAAGCCATTCTGTTCTGCTTGTCTTGATTATCACAGTTTGGATGTAAAGTAAATTAGAATGAAAGACTATACAGTCCAATTACAGATAAAAGCAGCAAACTCTACTGCTGTAATTAGATGCCAGTACTATTTTTCTTAGATATTCTATCTCTGAGGGCATTTCTTGTAGCTACTTTGCTGAAGCTAATGTTTAAAGATTTTATAAATGCTTTGTGTCTTTGTGGCATCATCTTTGCTCCTTAAACTTTAAGTGGCATGTTTTGATGTGCAGGATCTGTCTCTATACATTCCTTGCCCATGATTCATTTTTATTTCAAGCTGATGTAATGTGTTATCCATGTTATGAGTGTGTGGACCTTAATAGGCAGGAATGTTAAATTGTTTTCATCCTTTCCAGGGCTCAGACCTTTCCAGTGAGGAGGTACCTGCTTTTTGCCACAATGCAAAATAATTCCACCCATTTCTGCTTTGTTACAGGGTTCTGCTGTCTCCCACCTGTGTGACTCCTTTACCAGGACAGTTCTGCTGACAGAGCTGTTCTGAGTCTCTAGTATACCTCACTGACAGTCACAAATGTTAAATAGCACCTTCCAGAGATATTCATTAAAAAGAGCCTTTGGCTTCTTGAGATATAGGGAAGGAAAACACCCTCAGCAGGCAGTGGACTCAAGGTCATGTAAATTTTCTTGACTGCCATTCCAGCATCCTACAAACCAGCTATTGTCTTCATCAGGAATCTTTATAAATTGGCATGCAAGCATCCATAAAACAGTGAAAGCCAATGTAAATTGAATTGGCTTTGGTACATTTTGCAGTAAAAGATCTGGCTTCTTTATGAATGGCAAAAAAGCTTTAGCTCCAAAATCACTGAAAAGTGATGCAATAGACAAGAACCATTTAATACTCAGCAAGGTCACTGTAAATACAATATTTTTGGTACTTTTACTTGCAGACAGTGTTAAATCACTCTGTAGATGCAAAAAATACTTTATGGCCAGCAAAAAATGCAAACTCTGCTATATTAATCTTCTAAGTCCTTGAGGTAAAAAAGGAAGTACCTTTCAAATAATTGAGGGAAAATCTGGTGTTTGCTGCAGCTGATCAAAAGCACCTTACGGAATAATTTTTTGTACTGAAAAATTCAAATATATAGTTTTGTTAAGGGAAAAACTTAGATTCAGCTAACATGTTGTTAGAACACTGCATCAAAATAATTGGCTTCAACTGTTTTGTTTTGGCAAAGTTGTTTCAAGTAATTCCAGCACATTCTAAGTATTACAATTAGTGAGTGTTAGTATCACATGTGCTACTCCATGTTTCACATGCTACGAAATCTAAAACTATTTGCATCAAAGTAAGTTTGCTGAAGAAACAATATATTTATGATTTTTTTGGTGGAGTAATATTTTACTAGGAAATAATTGTTATTTTGTAAGAATTTCAGTTCCCTTTTTTCTATTGAAATTATTGAATAGTCAGTTATTGAGTAGTTTTCTAGCTCTTTAGCAACGACTAATATAAATTATGTGACTGACTGTACAAAGTGTTATTCTGTAAAGTCATAAAATACCATTTATACATGATAAAACTTTCAAATTCGTACAAATGTGTATGAGGCTAGTACCAGAAACAATCTCAAACAAGGAAAATGAGGAGCATATTGCTCATTATGTGTGAAATTTGCCCATTGAGGGCACAGTCCACCTGCTTGGATGTGAGGTCAGTCTTAGGGATGCACTGAGCCTCTGGAGGACAGCCTGGCAGTCAGGCTGTACCAATGGTGACTGAAATGGCAGCAACAACTCTCCAGAACCACCTGAATGACATACTTGAAACACCGAAGTCTTCTGTGTAAGAGCTCCACAATGGACTTTACATTGTCTGGAGACAGGAAATTTAAAGAAATTATATGTGAGTATCATGATATTAGAGACAATTATTGGGCTGATATTATAGCTGGCACTAAAAGAGATTTAAAAAATGTACTTGTATTATTGATGTTTCTTCCTGACACATCATGTTTGGGTATGGTTATAATGTACCCGTACAGCATAAAAGACTCACGTTGTTTGATTCTCTAGAGTAAAGTTAATTGGTAATTTAAACAGAAATGATAATCAAAAAAACATTTAGCAAGTTGCATTTTTCAAAGCGAAGTTAAAACTTCCTATTTCACAGCAAAGGTACAGAAAATTATATGTGTTGATTTAAGGAGATTCAGTTTTATGTGATTAATTTTCTAAAGATCATTTAAGGTGTAAGCATAGCATATATTTCCTTGTGGAATTGAATTGGTCCAACCCCTCGCTAATTTTGCCTACAATTAGTTTGGTGTAATTATCACAGCGTACAATTTAGTCTGCTTCCACAAAAAATTATTGTTCACAGGACCATAAAACTCTTTAAAAATTGCTTAATGAACAACTCAGCCATGAGTATGTCTTAGAAGATGAGAACTGCTATTAAATATGTAGAACATGAAGATGCAATATGTGTACATTGCACATAACAAACTTGGTATAAAACCAACCTCCTGGACACTGCAGCATGGAAGAGTAGCACGAGGTCACAAAATGAAAGGCTGTATCCAAACACACCAGACTGAAGCAAGATGACATGCAAGCTAAATCCTGGTATCTCCTGATTTCTAATGGTTTGGATTTTCCGCATTAGTATTGTCTTACTATGAACTCAGGCTTTGTTTTGGTGGGTTTTGTTTGGTTTGGTTTTTTTCATTGTGGTGTTTTTTTTGTTTTAATACCTTCATTAATGCCTTCGTTTTTAATGCCATCATTTGTATTTGGGATTTAGACTGAGTTGTATACTAATAGTTGAGGTAAAATTGATTGGTGCCACTGCTTCCTCAAGCTAGAAGACCCACATGCCAAGCACCAGACATGGTGATTTTGATTTCTTTTTTCAAGGAAATTGATGAAACTTCTGCCACACTTGAATCATCTGGCAGTCCAGAACTGAGGATCAGTCCATAGCAAGAATATTCAGATATCTCTACAGCACATGTACATTCATCAGGATTGTTTCATATAATATTTTTGCTGCATAAATCCACACAATTATCTTCTGATTTATAATTCTTATGCTTTTCTCATAAGAGAAAGCAAACCAGTTTTCTTCTGTAATTAATTCTTACAAAACCTGAGGAAATTTTTTCCTTTATTTCCTCTGTAGACAATGGTAAAGAGAAACATACCAGCTGTCACTGAACCTTTGCCCCCCTCCCCCAGGTTCAAAAGCAAGAAGAAAAAAAAACCACAAACCAAAATATCTGGAGTTTTATAGGCATGGCCAGAGTGACACACCTCCCTTAGCTCTCAGCTTTGTCAGAGATGAGCCCTTTCCATGACATCTCAAAGGGTACATAGAAGGTGACAAAGAAACTCGTATTTCTGTAGCTGTTGACTTTCAGCACAAGAGTTACTGATATTTTGTCTCCTGTTATGGAAACCAGTGCTGCTAGAGGGGAGTCATTCCTTGGAACTGGAGTGTTTTGTGGGACAGCTCTGCAGATAGGTCTGGATTGACTCTATGTTTGTAGTATAATCCTATTGAAAAACAGCTCCCAAACTTGCCAGAGTCTGAAATGAGATTTCCAAAGAGAGATAGAGTCCCAAAAGAAAACTTGGGTTTTAGGTAAGGGTTAAACTACATGGTGTTTGTATTACATCTCCAAAATTAGGGGGAAAGAATAATTTCTCTCTTCATTTAGCAAGAAAAACTTGAATCTTAACCTGTGCATTTTCTATAGCATCTATTACCACAGCAGCATGATGCTGACTTAGGATTTCTCCTCTTTTAAAGCCTTTTGCCTTAAACCACTTGTATGTGTTGAAATCTTATCATGATTTCCTACTGCCAGAGCATATTAAGAAACCTGTTTCCATTGCCAGTTTGCAGCAGGAAAAATGTAATTGAGCTTTAAAATATTGTTTCTATCCTAAATTTTGTCAACAGCCTACAATAAAGTCTTTTGGGTGAGATTTTCAAGATGCACACAATATTAGCCAAAATAGTGTCAGTCATAAAAGTCCCCTTTTCTTTAGTGGACAAAAGGTAAATTGTGCCTTAAATTTTTTTTTTTAACCGTACTGTCATTTATTTTAATACTTTGTGGCTTCATAAGATCTTATTTCATTGATTGCCATACAGCCAAAACATCTTGTGCACGACTCAAGACCTCTTTCCCTAGAAAACGAATGGAGTACCTTTTGGAAACCTTCCAGCTAATAGTCTGCTCCAGATGGTGCTGCTTGCAACTTCTAAGAAGCACAGGAACAGACAGCAAGTGCCTTATTCTTTCTGTCAAATAAACAATCCATGTTTTGGTAGGTTGGGATGTGGTAAAAATAAATCAAACTTCACGAGCATGAGCAGTAAGCTGAACTTGTAAGTTCGACTTTGGAGGTCGGGTTGCCTACCATCAAGTTCAGAAAGGAATTCCAGATAATACCTTGTGGCCAGCCAAGTGGTGGGCTCAGTTTCTAGCCTGGCTTCTCTCTAAGGGAAAAGAGCCATGCTCTTTTTAAAAAGTGGTGCCTGGAGGTGACAAAACTAGCAGGGTCAGGGCTACTGTTTAAATAGCTCCACAGCTACTGTTTAAACAGCTCTACAGCTCATCTCTTTTGGCAACTTAGATACTGGAAGTCTAATCATGATGCGTTGTGATGCAGCCGTGTGCATTCTGATACAGGCTGAAAGTGTGGGGAAAGGCAAAACCTTCTGATTGCTTAAGTAACAGTACATTCACCATGTTATCAAAGTGGCCAGTCTGTAAGTGCAGTTAACAGTTTGCTTTTTCCTGCTCTTTTATTCTTTGCATAATGTAAGTAAAGATCTATCAGCAATACAGGAGAGCTAAACTCTGAAAAGCATTGTTATGAGTGTGTTGTGTAGAAAACAATAGCGTAATTGAGATTATTTGTCCATTTAATAGCAAGAGTCACAATACCTGTAAATATGTTGATTCTATCTTTAATTCTTTGTTTTCCTGGTATGTACTCAGTGCGTATCATTTTCTTGGTCTTTCAGAAGGCCTCAAAATAGAAGTAATTAATTTTTAGTGATAGAGAGTATTCTATTAGCTGTGAATAATAACTTTTACTTTCACTAAACCTTTTTTAAACCTCTGAGGAATGCAAAGTATTGTTCTCAATTAGTTATGATGATGAGAGAAATATAAACTGTAGTCATGGGAAAGTTACTATAAGCAACTCAGACCAAATGTTTAATTGGCATAGACTGGCCCTGCTCCATGTTTTGTGTGCAATTATAGCCACCTTCCTGAAACCTAGATTTTGCCTTTGTAGACAGTAATTTGAGATATTTTTCCCCTACAGATGTTTTTTCTCCATTTTTTACTGTTTATCTGCACAACTCACAATTGTACCTGGGTATCAGGCTAGGGACAAAACTCACTCTTTTTTGGAGATGCAGCAGAGAAGGATTATAGGAAACTTTCATTTTCTGTAAACAACTACTTGATTAAGCAAAAAATTGCGTTAATATCCATTGCACCTTATAGATCTTATGTTTGAATCTTTCAACAGAAATGAATGGCAAAACTCACATAAAAATTACTTTGGAATAAAGAGCAGTCCCTGGCTCTAAAGGATTTTTCTCTCTGTCATCCCACACTTTACTTTCACCTACAAGAATGACAGTCATGACTATTTATGTTGGAAACTCTACACTTAAGTCTCCTGGAATTTACATGGCCCCGATATTTAAACAAGTGGTTGTAATATTTTACAGTCTTTTAAGTATCGGCTGGAGTTCAAATTCTGTGATTTGGAATATGAAATTACTTAATTTCATTGAGGAAATTGGCTCAATAATTTAGGGTTGGGAAGGATAGTTTAAAATTTGTAAATACTGCAAAAGTTTGTATCACAGTTTGATAACAGTTTATTGTTTAGAGCAATTCTACTTCTTTTCAACAATAGAGACAATGCAAGTTATGAGAGATTTCTAAAATAATATGTGTGTATATATATATACACACATATATATGTGTAAAGGTGTTTATGCATATTCAATGTATGTGCACTTGTGTACACAGTAAACGGTATCAAACTAATGTGAAAAGTAGTAAATAATATGAATAGGACCAGGATAAAAAAGTAAGAAGAAAAAAAAAATAAACCAATAACTATTCAATTCATTCTGAGCACATCACACAGAATTGCATTAGGAAAAACAATAAAAAATGTGCTTTTAATCTGATAGTAAAAAACCCCAATAAAATAAAAATGAGATCCATTAATGAAAATAATGGATTTTATCCAAACTAGTTATATACTTAGCTTTTTTTCTTTTTTTCTTTTTTTTAATACAGTACTTTCAGCTAAATACTGGGTTGCTAGTGTGCAATTAGTACCAGTGTGTAAGTTTAAGAACAGGATGAATTGAGATAGATAGATAGATAGATATGTTCTTAATGATTCCTGGATAGCTGTGGTTAATAAAAGAGGAAAAGAAACTTTTTGTTGGATGGCATCTTAAAATGAAATGGCTAAGACATTTTGGAATGTGTTAAGTCCTGAGGAAATGGATTAATGGGCCAATAATGTGATAGTACTACCTAAAGGCAGTTTGGTTTAAGAGATACTTCATTTTTGGTCACAAAATTCCTCCTGCAGACTCAGATTTTGGAATCCTTTCAGCTGACAAGTTGAAATTATTGTTTTCAGAAATAATGGATCAGAAACTAGGTTATGAAAATGCATTTACATTGGTGAAACCTTTTCTTTCTTTACTTTGTCTCATTTTGGTCTTTCTTGTGTGTTTTCCTATTTGGTCTTTTGTGTCCTGAAAGACTAGATGTGATTAGAAGTTAAATTTAAATTGCATGGATAAATGATTAACTTATTAGAAATCACAATTCACAACTTAATTTATCACATGCCTCCCTAATTTTTCACATGGTGATTACAAATGGGGGCTATATGAAAAATTTGAGACATATAAGACAAATTGCAAACCCACGTGATAAATGTACTTATCATGCACCTTTTGGCAGCTTTACCTCCTCTCTGCTCGCTCATCCATCTCTCCTGGGACTCATGGAGAAACCTATGAGCAGAGTCAATAAATCACTGAAATTTTAAAATCAAATTCTCCTAGAAATATTTTGTCCCCTCTTTGCCAGGTGGAGATTTGCCTTGTCCAGTGTCACTCCTGCCAGGTTTCTGTGCAGCAATTCTGTGGTCATTGTATGATCAATGGCTTTTTGGCTGTGGAACGTGGTGATTCCTGACATCCCAAAGGAATACAGACTTGGCTTTCTCACACTTTTCCTGCAAGATACTTATTATACACATGGTATGAGACATCTCTGTGCATGCCTACTCCAGAGCCAGCTAGTTCTGTGTGCAATGAAACCTTTTGGATCATAGTTTTAAGTTTGTTTTACATGCCCGTGACATAATTTGCAGAAGTTTATCACTGAGCAGTGCTCTAACATTCTTTCAGAAACACTTTTTTAAAACCAAATTTCAATTTGTATCAAGAGTGGTTATGCAGAACATATTGAAAATTATTTGACATAATAAATAAAGGGTTTTTTCAATCTCTCTTTGTATGCAAACTGGGGAAAAAAACCCATATACATGTTTCAAAACAACTTCCTTGACTAGGAAAAAAACTATTGAAAGGGAAAAAGGTAAGGGGGAAAACTAAGTAAAAATAATTAAAACACAGTAGGGATTTTCTATTTTTACTTATTGATATTCCAGATATTTTACATATTCTATATGGTCACATCTATTAAAGTATAATATAGTATGTTATTGTTAATATTTATATCATAAATGTTTATGTAATATATGTAATTTCATATATTATGTATGTTTTTAGATATTTCAGTACCATGTAAACGTTTTAAGAGTAACTTTTTTTCACAATGGAAGAGCAACGTTACAGTTCCTGTAAAACTGGTTAGAGTTTTAGTTTGTCAGCTCATTTACATGGTATTTTTCTCTGTGCAGGGAGGAATGATTCCTTCTTGTCTTTATATTCTTTGGATAGTAGTGGAACCAGATGAGAGAAATGCTTGTTTTGGCACTTCCCCAAAGAGAAATATAGATTTTGATGTTGGCAAAGATGACTTCAGCAAATAGTGCACATAAAAAGCCAGCATTTCATGCAAGTTCATAAGGAAAAACTACAGAATAGAATAACTTTTATGAAGAAATTCTATGTCTTACTTTGTGAATAGGTCCCAGTGCTACCATAATAATGCCCAGTTCTACAACTACAAACACTTATTTGTTCAAAGTGAATATTAACATTGTAATTTACTATCTAATTACAATTTTATAGTAATAACTGAAAATGTGTTGTTAAAAAGCATTGCATTCACTGCCTCACACTCTCAGGCTGTTCAGGCTGTTCTTAGCAGCATAGTGTGTGATTTTTGCCATTCTGAAAGGACTCATAGGAAGCATTGATGTGGATTTTTTTTTGAGTTTCATGCTCAAATCCTTTTATAAAAAAGTGTTTTAGAAAGCTGTCCTAAATGCTCCAATATCACTATTACATTGCAGCTGAGGAATAATTTCTGTGAGCTTTAATGGAGCAGGATTGAACCCTGTGAAAAATCAGTTTGCATAGCAAGTCTTCTTCATGTAAAAGGCTTTGCATTTTATTTCTCAAGTAACAACATATCTCGCTAATTTGAACATTCCAAAGGAATGGGTTAATCTTGTAAAGGTTGTTATTTTTGTCAGCTAATCTGAAAGACCTTTCACTTAAAACTACAGAATTAAAAGCCAATTGAAAAAAAATTAATGCAGTATTGATACTTAGAAATAAGGCATTCATAAATTGTAGTTAGCTGGTGGTGATTACTACTAAAAGATTCCCTTTTTTTTGTTAAGAAAATTATTGTAAAAGAACTGCAAAAATGAGATTTATTAGTGATATCAGTAGTGTACTTAAAAAAATGTACTGACTGAATCATAACTTACATCAACAGGAAAATTTTAAGAAAAAGTTAAATTCCATTTATTTGATATAAATTAATTTTTATTCAATTATATTCATAACTGTAATTTGCAATAAAATAATAATTTATAATTTTGGTATGAATATAGTGCAGACTGAAAAATAGCTGAGGAGTTTCAGGGTGTAAAAATCCTGATACGTCTCAGATAAAAGTATGTGGTAGCTGCCAATAGGTGTATCTCTCTTTTAAGACCTGACCTACCTAATTATACCAGGATGCTTGTGGGAAACATGAAGTAGACCTGCAGATTTCTTCACACACCTGGACTGTGTGTGAGTACTCACACATGCCTCTAATAAATCTCTTTAGGGGCTTCATGCAGATTTTTTTTTTTTTTTGATAGGCAAAAGAAAGTACATTGCTACTTAGTACTTCTTGTCTTTAATATAAAGCTAAAAATGCTGTCATAACTCAGCAGTCAGTTACTGTTTCATTTGCAATAGGAAGTATTGTGAGTTCCTCTGATGGTATCAGATTGCTGCCTGGTAGAACATGCTGTGGTAGGTTTTTCCCACCTCTCTGTGGATAAATGCAGCACCAAACCCCAAGCTATTGTGTGCTATTTACAGAAGAAATTAATCATTCCTTCTTATTATCAATAAGGTTCAAATGTAAATTTCCCTCAGACACAAGAATGCTTTTTGTGTGACATTTCCCTTGGAAATCCTCTCTGCTGGTTTTGTTCCTGAGAAAAATGTGAAGTAGCACCATGACCATCGTTTCCAATCTTCCTCTTATCATTTATGCCATCACAGAAAGAGAGGCTCCAAAGTTCAGATGGGGAAAGCAAGCAGTATCTTGGGGAATAGCTGATATTTAATTGATTTTGTTGCTTTGCTAAATTGATTGTTTTCTTGCTAAGGAAATGAACAACCGTGCACCATTCTTTATTGTTATCAGCTGATTGTACTTGTTTTACTGCACAGTTTTGCCAGAGAGGGGTTTTTGCAAATATTGTGCAGTGGAATGAGTCTGAACTAAAATAAGTGAAAACATTTAATGTTCACAATGCAGCATGCACAAAAGCCCATGAGAATTTGCAGATAAATTTGCCTAGATAAGCAGTTTTTAAGCTATCATAAAATATAGGGTTTCAGCCTCATGAAATAATGCATGGAACAGACTGGGTTTGTTGAAGAGCAAATTGGCATCTGTGTAGCTGGACAGATGTGAGGTGGTACCATTACCAGTGGAGGCAGATAAAGGTGGCACTGGGGTAGGCAAGCAGCTTGAAGGACAGTCAGGGGGATTTTCAAGGGACAAGAAAGATTTTTCCTTCTAAGTAGAATACAATTCATTAACCAGAACAAAACCAAGCCAAGTGCCTGTGCTGCATGTGAGGAGTGGGGCTTTGTGTCCCTGGGGAATGCTATTCAAAAATTATTAGACAGTTGTGGGAAGGGCACCCTGAAAAGCTGATGTGGGAGAGTCTGCTGAGAATCCTATCTTTTTGAGGGGTATAAAATCTTCTTGTAGGGAAATGTATTATTTCTCATTCTTCAGAGGGACTTTGTTTCTGTGAATATCCTGGTAAGACAGCTGCAGTCATCAGAGAGACATCTGCTTGTAAGGTCATCTTCTGTTGAAAGTGTTTTGTCACAGAATGGAGAGGGCTTCTTTCACTGCCAAAAAGCCACTTTAAAAGATTGACAAGAGAGATTAGAGAGGATACAGAAATTTTGGAAGACGTACTTTTAACCTTTTTATACAGTGCCATCTTGGCAGTAGCAAATCTATGGCAGGATTAGTTAGGGACCAAGCATTTCTAGAATTGTGTTCCTTTTTTTTCTTTTCTCTTTCCATTTAGGGTATCAATTAACTGCAATTTCACCAGGGCAGTAAAGCAAGAGAGCAAACAGTAAATAAGCAGCAAGCAATATTAAAAACAGTAATGAACCTTATGAATACAAGAGTGTTATGATGTTTGAAATGCATTTATTTTGGAGCTTCGCATGTTCTAGGAAAACATGATGCTTTTGTGAATGTATTGTCTCATTTTACATTGCAGAGACTCTGTTTATTGGCCCTGGAGGCTGACAAGGAACTGACACCTGTGCCAAAATCTTGGCAGCAACAGGCACGTTCATTTGCAGTAGATCCATGTACCCTCAAGGCAGGGGAGAGGAGCAGACTTTACCCGTGCAAGGAAAAACAGGTTAAATAGCAAAATGACTGGGGCAGTGGATTTCCTAACACAGCTGATCCTCATGGAAACTGGTGCTTCTGTGTCTGTGCACCACTGTATTGCCAACTGCTATTTTGGGGATGCTTCTTTTTGGGAACTGAATACTGGGCACAGGAGAGCTCATCAGAGCTGGGAAACCTCAAGATATTCAGTTTCTCTATCACTTAAAGGAATTTTAAAAAATTCATGTTTATAGTGCCTTTTTGCATGGATCTTAGCTACAAACTGTATTTGCATGCTAAGAAGGGAGTAAGTTTAGATTAGATACTGGAAGAAATATTTCCCTGTGAGGGAACTGGCACAGATTGCCCACAGAAGCTGTGGCTACCCTCTCGCTGGAAGTGTCCAAGATCAGGTTGGAGGGGCCTTGAAGCAATCTGGGATGGTGGAAGTTGTCCCTGCCCATAGCAGAGGTTGGACCTGGATAATCTTTAAAGTTCCTTCCAACACAAAGAATTCCATGATTTTGGGATGAAAGCATTAATTGTTTTTTATGGCCCCTAAAGAAAATCTAGCAGAGAAAGGTGAAACAGTACAGATCTGTGCTATGCTAAATAAGGCTTGTAAATATCTTGAATTATCTAAAAAATAGTTCAATGAAAACTTACACCAAAATACACAGCTGTGCAATCCCCAGCGTTTGGCAAAGGAGTGATTAGTGTTTTACCTGTTGATAACTTCAAGGTTGATTACTTTAGAAAAAATGTAATTTTTTCATTTAAAAAAGCATTTTCCAAAAGTGAACATTATGGTCTGTAATGTCACTTCCATGGTTTCTGTGTGGCCATATCTACAATAAGGGTAGACTTTCATTAAAGTAAGGCCTGAAGCATACACAGGTAGATTTTATTTTAAACAGGACTATATATATAGATTATAAGAGGAAAGTTTTGTAAATGTATTTCAGAAGCACTGGGAAGCAATTAGAACCATCCATTTAGTGAATTTTGGTGGTCAGAAAGGCATTACTAGGATCAGGTTTACTCATTCATCATACCCTGTAAGTTATGGATAAACAGGGTGATATGGTGTCTTGCTAATTCTCAGATATCATTATATAATATAATTATGTTCTTGAGATGCTGTTGAAAGCCAGTTGCAATTACCATTGTATATAGGAAACACAGGTTTAAAACAGTGAGGTTAAGTGTGACCCAGCAAACAAAGCAGTCGGGTTGCTGGTGTGTGGGCTGCACTGGGAGCGTGGTTATTCCTGTGTGTGTGCTCTGCAGGAGACAGCAAGGTTGTATGGAAAGCTTGAACCCACCGTGACACTAACAAAGGTATTTAGCCTTTTAAAGATAGAATTTTAGATGCCAAGATCACTGGGTTCATGCTACTTCTCAGATGAGTCTGGGAGTGTGCCAGGAAGCTAAAAGCAGTTGATAAACCCCAGAAGAAAAGCAGTAAATCAAAAGCAAGAAAGCTTTTGAAAAATTTAAAAAGTGGCATATATGTAGGGGTGATCATATAATTCTGCAAAAGAGCTTGATTGTCTCACACAATCAAGCGAGATTGCTGTGTGCCAGCATATTAATGGTCAGACCCTGAGAGCTTTGCACTTTGATTCTAATGAAAGTCTCAGAAGTTTGGATGTTTATATGAACATTATCTCTGTCTAAAACGGTGAGCTTAAAACCTTTACTCTGCTGGGGTTTGATGTGTATCCTTTAATCTAGACTCTGTATTGATGGGATTATTCACATCAATGAGATTTTGCCAGCTTAGTCCCAACATTTATGTGATGGATTATATCCATGCATTTCTTCCATCATTGGTCAGACTGATTTCAGCTGAGGTTTTGCTGCATGAACTGGAACTCCCTTTCCCGTGAGATCATCCAGTAAGGAACATGGGTTAAATGCTGCACTATTCTACCTCACCAAAAAAGCAAAAGGCAGTGCTCAGATCATCTCTTCCACTGCTTTCAACTTCATTCAGGAGTGTGATCGGATACTGAATAGTTCTCTAATTAATTAATTAATTGTTTCAAAGGCAAGATCCCCATGTGCCACTAAGCTACCCGTTCCAGAAGCACAAAAGTTCTGAGTCTTTGGTGCAAAAGAGAATGAAAAGCTTTCTATAGGCTTTATGTACATCTTGATTATGTGTTCTTGAAGTGTTTTCGTGACCACTTACTAATATTCTTCTGTCTCCTTACTTCTGCTTGCAATGCCTGTAATATGATAATGTCCTTATCATACTTCTGGCCTTTCATGTCCCTTTTTCCTCTGCGTTTAGTCTGGTCTCTTACTTGGCATTATGGGTATGTGGATGATTCATTTCAAAAACATTGTCAATTCCGATATCGAAAGTACTATTAGAATGCAATTAGTTTGCACATACCTAAGTACCTGCTGAGTTGTAGCTTTATGCATTCAGAAATATGATGTACTTGCAAAGTCCAAGGATTTCAATCCACATCAGTTGAACTGTTCCTATTTTCAGTAATGAGATTTTGAAAAGGGTCGGCATGAAAAAGGTTTTAGCTACTTATACAATGGCCAATCTCAGAAAGTGCCTGAAAAAATGGCACACACTGGGAAATTAATGTTACTAAAGAGCAATTCAGACCTGAAAACTATGGCAGATACCACAGCAGTCATCACAACTTGTATGCCGTGGGCTTTTCATGACTACGCTTCTAATTCATGAGTTCTTTTGCATCAAAATCAGTTAAATAGGTATATGGTTCATTATTACAAAAAACTGCATTAAAACAAAACCTTGCAGCTGGAAAGTTAGTAATACCTAATTAAGGTAAGACTTGAGTTAGTAGCCTTTCTTCATCTCCTTTGTCTGTACTTACAATGCTGCACCATGTTTTGTGTTGGAGACATTAAGCTATAGAATTTGACTCCCAATTCTCATGCTTTACCCTGTTTCCATCTTAGCTGTTCATTGGATTGCTGTTGCTGCATTTTATTGCATGTAATTCCTCCACCCAATCTCTATAGTAATCCAGTTTTAATGTCCTTTCTTTTTTTTCTTTATCTCCACAGCAGCTTGTCTGATCTCAACATTATTTCTGAAACTTGGAAGCCAAAAGAGGAGGAGGCTGAGAACATACTGAGGTTCACAGTGGCCGGAAAAAGGTCATGCTCAAACTGGAAGTGGGGAAGATCTGCCTAGATTCAAGGAAAAATAAATTTGCTAAGAAGGTAATTAAGTTTTGGACTGCTAGAGTTGTACACTCTTCAATTTATATAGCTTTTCAAGACCCAAATGGACAAAGCTGTGAGAAATCTGATCTGAGTTCTGGACTGACCCTGCTTTGAGCAACAGATTGGACTGTAGGTCCCACAAGGTCCGTTCCAACCTGAGTGATGCCACAGCTCTGTGAGAGCATTGCTGGGGTTCTCTGATATGGCTTTGTAAGTAAGTTGCTATTAAGTGTTAGAGAATTGGTTTTCTTTTTTTTTCCCTCCAGTTTTGGATTTGGCTAATTTGATTTATTGAAGAGAGTTGTCCCTCAGGTTCTTTCTTTCATTATTTTCCTTCTTTTACAATTTCAACTTCCCTTCCCTGCCTCTGTTTCTTATACCTTTGCCCTCAACTTTGGAAGTGCAAAAGCATTTAAAGGAATGAGTTGCCAGATTTTGCTAACCTTGGCAAAGCATCTTTGTTGCATTTTTGAAATGAGCTGTTTTGGCTGCAACTTTGAGAAAGTATTAATAATCTGGAGGCAAGCACTCAGGAGAGAAAATTGTATCCTGATGTATTGTAATTCCTTAAAGGGCAAATGAAAATTGTGTTATAATTAGAAGTCTGAAGAGCTTCATTTCTGATAAAGCTGATTGGGGGCTTCAGCTAGGATCTAAATCAATAAGAGATTCCTGGGAAAATGTTTTTTAATCATAGGTGCTAAAGAGATTCTTTGCTAAACTTGCCCTAGAAAAAAGATTCATACCAGGTGTTTGAATGCTTCTCTTGCTCATGGATATGCAGGTGTCTGTTTGGAGATGCGTGAGGGGAAGCTCACTCCCCTGAAAATATAACACACAATTAAGGAAGCAAACTCAGTGTTTGAACTAAATCTGCAGAAATAGATAGAAATATTTAAAATTGGAGATGAAGTTAACTGTGAGGGCTTCTATCTCACAGTCAAAGATTAAAGATTTTCATTTAATCTATTATTTTGAAATATACTTTTATAAGAATTTTTAAGAACATTAAGATGGCACATTTCTTTATATTACATTTGCAAGACATTAGTTTGTCTTACTGCTACGTAATTTAGTTAGAAATTTTCAAAATGCTAAATGAAGTGCAAAGACATTGAAAATATAAAAAAAATAATTAAGCAATTTTGTTTTTTCCAGAATAATGTTTCTCAGTACATTGGTATGATGTGCAACACAAGATTAATTAATTGAGTCAGGGCCACACATTATTGATTACTGTCCATCCTTACAACTATTTATAGATATACCTTTTTCCATGTCTCAAATGTGTTTACATTTTCTCAGGGTTTTAACATCATTGATATTTTCAGACGTATTACTGTACCACTCACCTTCAGTAAAACTTTGCTTGGTTATAAATAGTTCAAAATCACTAAGTGAAGAAGAAAAGGTCTTTTTCTTCTCTGACTGGGATTTGGTTGTTGAATCTCACCTTGAAATCCTGTTGGTAAAGGAATCTGAACCTGTTGCTAAAGTTTTCATTAGATTTATAAGGAGAGGATTGTTCAGACAGAGACTCTGGAAAAGTGAGATGGGTAGAACAGGAGTCACTGAAAGTGTCCTCAGTGAATAAAATTCTGTGTGCCAACAGCACAGCTGATGCTGGGGTGTCCTACGAGATGGGCTGTCAGAAAAAAAATGGTTGTGGGCAGAATATGGGCAGAATAACAAGAGCTCACTGTATGGGCAGAATAACATAATAATGAAAAAAGTCAAAACCAGCAGGTGCTGGTGGTGGCTCTTCCCCTCACACGGCCTCCATCTTCCTGCCAGTGCTGCCACCCTGGGCCTGTGGGGTTATTGCCACCAAATGGACTCCCCCTGGATATCCAGGCCAAAAGGTGTCTGTGCTGGAGCAAATAGGGAATTCCAGAGGGAATTCATCACTGTCCAGGCTGGAAAGGGGCTCTGTCAGGGAGGGTGGACAGCCAGGTGTCCCTGGCCAGCAGCCTGTCCCCCAGGGGGACACGGCCAGGGGATCCTGGGGTGCACGTGGAATAGCACTGATGGCAGCTCAAAGAGGGGGATCCTGATCCTCTGCTCAGCCCTGTGTCCAGTCCTGGGCTGAGGGAGCTGGGCCTGTTTAGCCTGGAGGAGACTCAGAGCGATCTTATCTTTATCCATAAGAGGATGGACCAGGCTCTGCTCTGTGGGGCCCAGGAATAGGACAAGAGGCAATGGGGCAGAAACTAAAACACAGGCTAAACCTTCCACACAATTATCAGGAAAACCTCCTCTTTCAGGGTGACAGGAACAGACTGCCCAGAGACCTTGGGCGGCCTCCCTTACAGGAGATACTCAAACTCCACCTGGACACAGCCCTGTGCCTTGTGCTCTGGGCTGGCCCTGCTTGAGCAGGAAGGTCACACTAAATAACCTGATGTAGTTCTTTCCAACCTGCTCCATTCTGTGATCAGGTGAGGATACACAGCCAAAAGCCAATTTAATTGTCTGGTCCGGTCTTTGTGGCTTTTCAACATCAAATATGCTGCTTCCTTCTCTTTTCTCCCTAGATCTCAGAGGCATTTCTTCATAGCAGCCCTGTATTTAGGCAGCTACCTCATCATTATTCATCTAAGTCATCAAAATTGTAAAAAGGACTAAAAACCCTGATGTGTTATAAATAAAATATGGGAAGGAGGACAGTAATAGAATAAGAGTTCATATATTTGAGGGAATACTCACCCAAAAGCTCTCCCACAGCAGTTGCAATGTTTTCTTACTGTTTAAATATTTCAATCAAAGAATGAAATGCAATATGATCAATAGTTGGAGCTGAAATCCTGTAGATGTTGTGTGACAGTATATGTACTCAATCTTCATTCAAAATTCACACAGTTTGTATTTCCTCCGATGTAATTGCCTCTGTACTATGGCTTTCAATAGCTGTAAATTAACTCTGTCATAATTGCTCTCTTTTGTTTCTTGAATATTTCTATGCTTGCTGTAAATTATATTTCTGTTACTTCCAGTATTGATATTATGACGTGTCCACAAGACAGCCCAGTATCTGGAGACATATATATATCTTTTTGGAATAGCTTTCTTTCACCCTCCCCATTTGTTCAAGCCGTTGATTTCTCCTGGCTCTGAGCCCAGTTTGGTTTAATTTTTGTTTTATTTTGTACAGGACTCCAGACTCTGCTTTGAGATGGGCACTGTATAAATTAATAAATAAATTCAATACATGCTTCCTTTAATTGGGTTGCTTGGCACATCTGTTTTTCAGAGGTTTCTAAATCTTCATAATATGCATAAGATACCTTTAGTTACATAGGATTAGGAACTGTATCGTATTTTTAACATGTACAGGGTTTCCCATTAAAAAGTCATAGTTTAATAACTGTTTCAGTGCTCTGGCATATTGGACACTGAAGTATGTCTTAGTTGTTGGAACGTAGAATAATGGTTCTGTTTAAGACACTATGGGCATCTTAAGTATGGTAAATACTTGGTTTTGATGCTGAAAACTTGTTTGCTCTCAGAAGGTTTTTAGGGACTATTGTGTATGTAAATATAGATGTTGCATCCAGTTTAAAATACTGACATGCCTTCAGTATTGTTAACAGCTTTCACAGGCAGAACTGTGAAACAAAACCATGTTCAACTTATTGGTTATGGCCAATTGCATTGCTTTGGCATAACCAAAAGCACTTTAATGGAAATCCAGGGGCATTTCCCAGTAAAAAATTTCCAATTTGCATGATTATTTTATGTCAAGATATCAAGGAAACAGTTAAAGAAGTAGTCAGCAAACATTATGGCACCAGATTAAGTCACAAATAGCTCAGAAAAGAGACTGCTGCTGAGGCAGGCAGCAGTTAGAGAGTTTGTTCTGCAGAAGAGCAGGATGATTTGAGACACCCAGAGATGTAAAAGTATCATGTGTAAAGTTGAGGGTCAAAGATAACATTTGAGAGAAATGGAGAAAAAGCTTTCTGTGATGAACTGTATAATCTCAGGGATTGCCTTACTCATACTAAAGTCAGCAACACAAATTGCTCTCCTCACAGGGCACCACATTCTTCCAGTACTCTAAATGAATGGATAGGTTCTATGTATGACTTCTGGGTTGCAATTTTTATTGCAATACTTGAAGTGAAGGTGGGAAGAAAGGAGAGGCTCAGGGAGAAGGATGATGTGCTGATCAGTGCATACAGAATGTGCAGTTAGCTCTCGTTAGTCACTGAGTGGGGATGTCACAGGTGTTTGTAGGTGTTCAGAACACAAAGGTGTGCTACCATCCCATGGTCTTCTGACTCCATCTTTTGTATGGAACCTAATTAGACAGGTGATGAACATCCACTGAAGGCAGTGTGGGAGGCAGAGGAATACTTGTGAATCCAGTGGGGTTTAAGGTCTGACCAGAGCATTGAGTTTATCAGCAAAAGAGGCAGTGCTTCCAGGCATGCCCAAATGTAAACCCTCAGGTACATAAGGAGCTCTCCATGGAAGAACCATTGATGGCTGTGATGTTGTTAGTCATGGTCAATAAACTGTGGGATTAGGTGTTAATTCAGCTGAGATTCTGGAGGATTTGAATTCTGCACTAGTTCTTGTCTCCTATCTAAGAATTCTAATGGTTTATGTGTTTAATCTTAAGCCTTCAAACAACTTCTTGCTACTCTGGAGAACTCTTTCCAGATGTGCAGTTAATTCCTGGGTAAGAAAACACAGATATTTCAGTAAAATCTCTGCATCTGGATCCTCACTAATGCATTCATCAAATCAGTTCTCTAATATCTGTGGTTTCTGAGACCAAAGTCTTCTAGAGCTCTTGACCACTGCTGGAAAAAAAAGGTTTATTTGCCTATTTATCGCCCATTTATGACCCACCCAGATGGCAACAGGTATGTGCACAATATACCTTTCATGCTCCCAATTATGCTTACTATCCAAAAGGCTGGAAGTCCTGGATATTTCTCATTGATTGTATTATACTTGGATAATGTAATTGCCTCTAATATGGCAAGCCTAAGACAAGGGAAAATAGTACCTGGGCTCTTCCAAGGTCTGCTAGAGAGAGGACAATGAACTACGAACTGCACACTTCATGTAGTCCTAGTATGAGGTCCTTAGTTGCACAAATCCCTCCAGCACAACTGTCTCATGGTTAGATGGAATGCTGTAGAGGAAGCAGGGCCACATTTTTGCTGACACTGCTTCATGATATAAATAAAATGTTTTAAACGGGTTTTTTTGGTGCTTTATCATTATGGTGTCCTTATATTGAATGGCTAGCATTTTGATACAAGATCTTACAGAAAAAATGAAAATGAAAAATGTGTGGAAAATTAGTTCCTAGTTACAAAATATAAGTTGTTCAAAAATGGAGAGAAAGGGGGGGGGGAAGAACCATGTGTCTGGATACACCAAGGCGTATTAAAATAGAGTGGTGCTGTGCACCTTAAATACAGCCACATAAACCAACCCTAAAATGCCTTTATTTGTGGAGGGAACACATGGAAGTATTTCTTTAGAAAGCTATTTGGAATTTAAACATTTGGTATCACCTCTACTGGAAGTAACCCAGTCCATGGCCACAGGGATGGTCAGGAATCAGGAACATGGTGATGAAATGGAAGAAAAGGGGCAAGAATGGGAGCAGAATTAAAATGCTGCAGGCAGGCAACTCGTTGAGAGGCAATGTTTCCCATTTCTTTCCTTAGCACATCCCCACTTAGTTTCCAAGAAAGCAGGAAGGACACATAGGCAAATTGCCAACCAGATGGTGCAATCGAATAGGAAGAATGCTTTCAGAAGGGCAGTATAACACAGAATTTAAAAATGCTACAGTTTCCTTTCCTGATACAATATAGGACAAAATTCACATGGAAAGAGTTAATGTTAACTATATACTGTGCCTTCTAGTCATCTTTGTGACTTAGCTTCAGAAAAATGCCCACCTTTGAGTTCTCCTGTGGTATCCCCTCTGCCAAAGTAATTTAATGTGCTCCAATCATGTGTTTCTTTGCAGATTTTACAAAACTGCCTTATTATTCCCTAAATATGTTTCTGGGAATGTACAAAATTTACTGTGATAGAAGGGTGAAATCCATTTTGAGGACTTTTGTAGTTGTTATTCTTATATAACATGAAGAAAAGAAAATAGTATTTGCTATGTAGGCTTCTGTATACTCACTAGATAAAGATAATATCAGTGTGGAATTAGTGGCAGACCAAGGAATTATAGTATTTTTCATGTTATGTAATTTCCAATTTATTACTGAAACCATGTGGTGAGTATTGTTTGCATCTCATCCTTGGAAGAATTTTATATTCTTCTTTACTTACAATGTATTTGTATTTCACTTGGAATATATTTTATTTCTATCATAATTTGACTCTTAAAATCAGCCTATTGCGTAGATTATACAGAAATAAAGATTCCCACCCTGCTCTTCTGACTTGCTTTTAAATTTCAAAAGATACACATAGAAATTCATAGATTTGTAGCAAGAATATTTTAGAATTATTTTAATGTAATTTTTCTTATTAGTAGCACAGTTTTGATTATGTGATTGGATGTAACAATTTTATGTCAATACATAATCAGAACTTGACAAATCTAGTCATAATTGAAGAGAGGATGCACATCCTGGCAAAAATGTAAGAACCAGCCATCTGTCCTGATGTCAGCCTTTTTGTTATGTATTTTATGTCTATATCTTGATGTTCTATAAATATATATATGGCATATCTATCCTCTACCTTAATTCCTGTGAATGGCTTCCAAATGAGATTCAGCATATGAGCATTACCTTCAAGAATCTAAACAAGAGCTGCCACCTCTTTTCTCTGCCCAGTCCTAGCTTGTCTTTATGTACTCTTGTTGACAAGCATTTGTGGACTACAAATAAATCTGGAAATAAAATGAAATTCATAATCCATTGAATAAAATTTTTATTAACTGTTTTTTAAAAAAATTAATTTTTGGAGCACTTTTTTGTGTTTTCATTATCTGGATTATGGAGAATTGTGTTGCCATGTTTTTTCTTAGATGTACTGATTTCTGAATCTATTTATTTAGATTAGATTTGTTTTCTTCAGTGCTTGAAAATCCAGTCTGGATTATGAGAAACCAAATATAATGTTCATTCTTTCCTTCTTGGAAATTCCTTTTGGTTATAAAGAGTTTACAGCTGATTTTTGACATGGATGGGCATATCTCTGTTGTATTCAGACTGCCTTCCCTGTAGCACAGGTATAACCTTATTTTTTTTCCCAGGTAGGATGAATAATATTTGAAATCTTACCTGTAATGGTAAAATCTTACCTGAGCTGGACAATCAGAGACAATGCTGCAGTTCAGCTGGTAGAACTGCATTGCTGATTGAGTCAGTGTTAAGGTATTTTTCTAAAATTAATGTTTCTTCTGATGATTTTGTCTGTTGGAGAGAGAAGCTAATTTCCATTTCAGTTTTCTGGGTTCTAAATGCCTCTGTCACTGTTTCCCCTCACTTTCAGAGTTCCTCTAATCTTTTGAGTTAAGTTAAATCAGCCATTGCTTGAGATTTTGTGTATTTGTCTGGACAGAGCACAAACTTATTTTTGCTTACATCAAGGTCCCCAAAGGTTTTGTCTTTGTACATAGCAAGTAGTTTTAGCCCCAGTTTCTAGGTAACAGCAAACCACTCTTGCCAAGATTTTCTGTGAAGTTCTGCTTTTATTTCCTACAGAAAATACCGAAAGAACTTCCAGTTTCTAGGTAACAGCAAACTTCACTCTTGCCAAGCTTTTCTGTGAAGTTCTGCTTTTATTTCCTACAGAAAATACCGAAAGAACTACTTGACAACTCATCTTTGGATAAATAGAAGAGTTTGATGTCATGTTCTGTGTGAAAATAATGTGTTGAAAACTTAACTGGACAGCTGAAAATCACAAATAGCAGGCAATGTCTTTTAAAAGAACCAGAGGTATCATGTGTTGACATGATCAGTGTTGGTAGTTGCTGTGGGGAGAACTGGGCACAATGTTAAATAACTGAAGTCGAGTAATTCCCAGCTCCATTGACTTCAGGTGAATTGGTCAGAAGAAAAAAACACACAGAAGCTGAGTTAGGAGTTATTACCAAAAAAAAAATAAAAATAGAAGACAAATTGGAAAACATGACTCTGTAGAGTTCTGGTTTATTCTGCTTCCTCAGTGCTATGAGTAATTCTCATGCTCCCATTTCAGAGTGAATATGTGAAGAGTGATAAAGGTGATCAGGTTTCTGGAGCAGCTTCCATGTGATGAAGGAAATTTGACACCCTTCAGCCTGGAGTAAAATCAACTGACGGAGAATTTGATAGAAATCTACAGGAATGGGAATGGCATTAAAAAAAGTAAGTGGAAGATGACTGTATCTTCTTTACATGTAGGAACTGAGCATCAAGTGAAACTAATAGGGCAGTTCAAAACATAGGAGCTTTTTTTTCATACTCACATCTTAAGTAATGGAACTCCATTTCAGAGGTCATTAAGGGTGCTGAAAGTTGACATAGATTCAAAACTGAAACAAACAAGTTCAATCCATTCAAAGCTATTAAGTAGAAACATGCTAACTCTTCAGAAAATCCCTGAGCCATACATGAGTGGAAGCTGGGGAAGGATAAATAAGTTTAGTAGCATTTATGTACTTTTTTTCCTTTTTTTTCCCTCTTTTTTTCCTCTGAGTTCACTCTTGCGACTTTGATACGTAAAATTAGGCATGTGCTGGTTCAATACCTCTCAGAGCATACCTGTTTAACTTGTTATTTCAGGTTCAGGGTCACAGGAAATAAATGATTTTAGGAAAGGCAACAAAAGAAACCACAGCTTTGCCTTTCCTTTTTCTGGTGGGCAGTGCTTTGCCTCCAGAGTCAATCCTGAGTGCACAAGCATGGTGTTAATGGATGGCTTTACTGGAGCTGTCAGCATTCAGAGGGATAAGACATGACACTGTGATTTTGACCATTTGTGGTCATTAAAGATATCGTGTACTTATCACAGGACAGTGGAAATTAGCCCTGGTGTCCTGGTCTAATTCCAGCCTATATGCCTCCTGCAGTTTGACTTGGATAGGTTCCTTTTTCACCCTTCACTGTGTGCTGCTGGTTTAGTGGAGAACTATAAAGATTCCATGTGACTAAAAATTCAGTGTAGATTATTTCTTGTCTAACACAACAAACACAGTAAACTGCAACAATTCTTTAACATAACAGAAATGCAACGGATAAGTGAACAGTTGTATGTTCTGTAAAACACTGGATATAATATCCACTAAAAAAGACTCAACAACCTCAGTGAATTGTGTTGAAACCAGCAGAGCTGCATGTCTGTACATCTGTGAAGAGTCTGGTGTATTATGAATGACTAGATGTGCCTGATGAGGTAGTGTTCTGAATTTTGCACTGGAACTTTATTGACACTCTCTCCTTGGAATATGCTATGAAATTTCTTTAACATAGAAGAAAACATGACATGAGTTGGAATTGTACTCTTATATAGGTTTTTTCCTCCTTTTTGCATCAAAAGGCTTTGTATGCATCATCAATGTAAGGCAAAGGAGAGAATCATCTGTCTTTGGGGGAATGATTGTCCACATTCTCAGTGAAAGGTCAATGAGTAGTGGGTATTAATTAATCCAGCTGGG